>NW_008359817.1:586689-590044 GCF_000622305.1 Nannospalax galili | reverse complement strand
CTCCCTCCCTCCCTCAGAATGGATGGGATTTTCACTTCTGTCCAGTGAGCTGGAAGGCAGATGCCTCAGCCTTCTTTGCTGGTCTGCCCCTTTCGCCCTGGCTACTGGGTTTGTGGATTCAGTTTGCCCTCCTGACTGCAGCACTGGATGTGGGTAGTGGAGGGAGATCCTGGTCACAGATCTGTGTAGTCCTCCAGACATTTCCCCAGCTCAGGACTTTGTCTTTCAGCAGTTCTCTGCTTTTCTGCCTGTGGCTGGTGCCTTTTACTATCTGTGGTACAGTCTGAGGCAACCCTTCTGTCTGCACCATTTTCTGTTTCAAGGTCTCTCGTGCTCTCCTTAGCTGTTGAGAAGGCAGCATGGGGTGGGGGTCTAGGCAGGGCTCTAGCATCTGACAGACCCCTGGATTGGAATCGGGTAGTTACTTATCTTTCAGTTCTCAGATTCTTGAGCCTTAAATATTATTGTAGCTTTCTGTTGTACCTTGTGAAGAACCTCCACGTTACACCAAAGCAACTGCACCACTGAAATTTCTACCAGCTGTGTAGAAGGCTTTCCGGTTCTTGGACTCCTTACTAGCACTTGTTAGTCACTATTGTTTGTTTCTTTTTACAGTGACTATCCTGGTAGGTGTGTGGTGATCCCTCATTGATGTGCCTTGATTTGCATTCGTTGGTGATTAATGTTGTTAAACAGCTTTTCATATGTTTCTTGGCCATTTGTATACTCATTTGGAGAAATTTCTGTTCAAATTTTTTGTCCACTTAAAAAATTGAGATTCTATATTTGTTATTGAGTTGTAGAGTTACTTATATACTTTGGATATTAACCTCCCAGCTTTGTAGAGCTGCTACTTGCCTCTTCCCTCTCTTTGTTGGTTCCTTGCTGAATAGAAACTTTTTTGGTTTGTCTGAGTTCTAGCTTTTGTTGCTTGTGCCTTTCGTGTGTCACAGGAAGTCATTGCCAAGGCCTGTGTGATGATGCAGTTGGTTTCCTACAGTTTCTTCGAGTAGCTCTAGGTAAAAATTTCCAGGCGAACTATGCCTCTGACCAGATAATCTGTCCATGCCTCAGAAAAAGTCCATTCACTAAATCAGGAAGAAACCTTCAACAAGTTATTCTCCTTTCTTCCCTCCCTTCTTCCCTTCCTTCCCTCTCCCTCATTCCCTCTCTCCCTTCCTCTTCTTCTCTTCCTCCTCCTCTTCCTCCCCCTCCTCTTCCTCCTCCTCCTCTTCCTCCTCCTCCTCTTCCTCCTCTTCCTCCTCCTCCACTTTTGTTTTTTATCTTTACTCAAGGCAAATTGATAAAGTTACTCTTATTTTTTCTAGGCCTTATTGGCCAGAATACCCTCAAGTGGTAACTTACAGCCTACCATGAAACTAGGGACCACAGAAAGCCAGGAACTCCAAACCACCTAAATTCAGAATCACAGGATCGTAAGAAAGGTCTAGGGCTGCCTATTTTGCATTCTGTTTTAAAAGAGCTGTTAATAAATTATTTTTGGCTTATATTTCATTGGAAAAGAGGAAATTAATTAATCAGTGAGTAAGGCAATATGCTTACCTTTTATATTTAATAACAATTTTGAGGGGGAAGTATTTGGAATCTGCAGAGATACTTATGCTTATCAGCATCAGAACAGAAGTGTTATGGTGCGTGCATTCTCCCTCATCCTACTCATTCATGGTCCCTTAATCCATATGGATGCTCATGCAATATCAATGTCCTTTGGTAAACAGTTTTTGTTTAGTCATAGAAATGCCAAGAATTTTCAGTTACAGTACACAGAGGGATGATGACTGAGTATCTTCTAACCAATTTGGGGATATTGAATTGTTAAAAAAAACTTGGGCTCTGATTTTAAACCCTTTCAACCTCTAGGTAACTTTAAATTTTCCACAGGCTTTGAATTTGAAGATAGGGACTGAAATTCATTCCCTATCAAAGGAAAAATATGCATGTAATTAAGAAAGGATTATTTACAAAGTGGTGGTCTGTGCCACTGTAATCATTAATGCCTGGACAGATCCATAATAAATCAGGTGGTATCCTTAGTTCACAGTCTTTCCTTTTAATCTTGTGCCTGTGCTAATTCATATTAATCTAATACAAATAGATATTGATAAATGGTTATTTAGAAGACTGCTTTGCTTTGTTCTATGTAGACTTTTGAGTTTAAAAAGTATAACCTGAATTAAAACCAGGATCGATCTCTCTCTTTCTGTCTCTCCCCCCCGCCCCCTGCCATGTCCTTTTTAATTCTTTCTCTCCTGTATTTGTTTTCTGTATCCTGGATATGAGTAAATAAATGTCTCTTCCAGAGAAAATGGAACATTTAGGATTGTTGTGGATAGCAAAAACATGAATGTCAGATTCTTCTAAATAATGTTAGGGACTCTTCAAGTATCAGTTGGAACGTTGATTAAAAAGTGGGAGGAAGACATTCTATCCAAAAGGAACATATAGAAAAGTCCTAACTAACTGGCTTATGGGCTAACCTTTTCTGATTATAAGCTGGTTTTCCTAAATAGTACCCATCTGTAGAATCTATGCCTCATTGTTCATTAGGTGGGTGAGAGGTGGGGAGGACTGAACCTTGGTCTCCCAGATGCAGGTTGGAAAGTGTGTGTGTGTGTGTGTGTGTGTGTGTGTGTGTAACCCCTGCAGCAACCACTGACACCTTCTGACTATTTGAAAGGTAGTGCTTTGTGAGAGAGATTAGGATTTATCCTTTGCCCTCTTCTAGGGCTTCTGAGGGACTCTTCAGATGCTGTTTACATAGAGGATCATCTTTCTGGAAAGTGCATGGGACACTCTGATTAATGAGTCACAGAAGCAATTAGCCTTAGGATGTTGAATGTTAGTGGCAAGAGACCACATTTTCCCCCCTGAGGTACAAGAGAAATGTCAAGAATAAAATGAACTGGTTTATGTCTGTGTAGAGTACTTGTCCCTTAATACTGATACACTGGGAAACAGGATGGGGCAGATGTCAGGGTCTCTCTTCCACTTGCCCCTAGGGCAAGATTTTAAGAGTTTCTGGGAGCCAAAGAGAAAGGACTTGGCTGATGTCATGGTTTTTAATAAGCACTTCTACTGTGGTTATTCAATGAGAAATGCCAATGAACTCATTCCCAAACATTAAGAGATCAGATGCCTTCTGAAATGTATTTGCCAATGGAATATGATACAGGTTTTTTGTGTTTAAAATGTTTCACATAAATCTGTAGAAAGCTTGTGCCATAGGATAAGCAGTCTTATACTGCCCATAGCTAACTGGTCATTTTGAACTTGGGTTTAATTTATCTGATGGAAACACTTAATAACTTTGTGCTCAAAGTGTTAAAGACTCCAC
>NW_008359817.1:578669-585428 GCF_000622305.1 Nannospalax galili | reverse complement strand
TTGTGAAACTTCTTTTCTGGAGATGCTAAGCAATGCTTATTCCCTTTTAAAGTTCTAGTGTCAAGCCAATGTTTGATTAAAGTTTTACTGGGGAATCAATGAATTTGTTGAGCTTACTTCCAGAGATAACTGAGGGGTTGCTGAGGTGTATGTATGACCTGAGGGTCTGAACACTGGATAGCCTTTACCCATGGGTCCTGCCTCCTCTTCCTAGCCTTCTGCGGATTGTGTACTTTAGCCCTCCCCAAATCCAGGAGCTATGTGTTATTAGGGTCCTATGGTTGCACACTAGGTTGCCATGGTTACAAGGTATGCATTTGACTTGACCATGACATTTCACTTTAAACAGTGTTCAGCAAGGTTTCCAGAGTCTCAAAGTAACAAGGTATTTACTCAACTGTAATTTAAGAAAAAAATGAGATTTTTCCCTAATTCTATAACATTCACTACAGCTAGAATAAGGAACAAGAAGCTGAAGCTGCTGCTTGTCATGAACCATCCTTGGAATCCAATTCCGGTACAAGCGAAATGTGTTACAGTGAATTTGGTGTGAGGTATACAGAACTGGTTTCTGCTAATCACATGTTCCAGTTCTTAAACAGGTGTTTGCCCAAGGGGAGTATGCTTGCACTTCTTTTCAAGTGTTGTGGAAGGGTGATTCACTGAATAGGTAAACCTTTCTTAATTCCACACCCAACTACATTATGGCAATTCTTCTAGTAACCTGGGCTCTGGAGCATTTTTCCTAAACAGCAGCAGCAGAGGTGAGATTCCAGAAGCTGCAGCCCCCTCCTTTTTTGGTGTTTTGAGTTTAACTGGCACACAGCTAACCTTTAATTAAAGTGCTTCTCAACTCAATGCCCTTGAAAGAGTTTTTGTGGAGTGTGTCTTCTCAGCTTATTACGAGCAGTGGAATGAGGAGTTAGGGGATCATGAGAACAATGCTAAAATAGTCATTAAAAAGCCCTTGCTGCTGATTGCTGATAGGGAAAGGGGAAGAGAAGCCATCAAAACACAAAACTAAGTCCTTTGTCCTGTGCTCCCTTTTCCCCTTTCTAAACTCTTTTCTATGGGAGCCAGAATCCCACAGTGTTGCTCTGCTTTGTTTCAACTATCAAATTTTATTTAGTTCAAGACTTTAGAAATTTCTCAAAAGAAATAGTTCTCAGTTAGGGATGGACAATTTAGGACCCTCCCTCCAAAACATATGATAATTTTGTTCTTGGGACATTTATGATAATCCAAACCTTGGGAGAAGGGAGAAGATGCTGGTTGTGTCTGATGGATAGAGATTGGGAGTGCTACTAAACTTCCTCCAATGTGTATGATGGCCCCTCACAACAAACAAGTATCTGTCCCAGAATGTCCAAGGTTCTGTGGCTGAGAAATTGCTTTTGAAAGGACTGTCTGCAAACTGATAGTTGATTTGTGTAGGCAGATAGAATATCCAAAAGTATCAGAATGGGTTTTTGTTTGTTTGTTTGTATTCTACAGGAACAAACAACTTTTTGTCCAACTTGTGTATTACTTTATTGCTCCAAGGAGCCCCAATACCTTTCATGAAGGAACATATTAGAAATGGCGATGTCGCATTATATATGCTGAGAGCTTCTGAAATCTAAACTAAGTTTATTGATGAGGTCTGTTTTTATTACTTGGTATTTGTCATATGCATGAGTGTATTTTAAAAATATTTCTTTTCATGTATGAGCTTATGTGGGATAATCACATTACCCAAATAGTATTAAAATTTGAAATGACATACTTATGTTAAATGAAATTGGTAATAATGTGATTTCTAAAATATATTTCTTTTATAACATATTGTTGATGTTTGAGACTATTGTTGCTTTAAGTCAGCTTGGTTATGGAGCATGTTTATCACATGCAGTTTTATTTAGTTTTATCAGTCTCTTGCAGCTGTAAGTTCTGCCTTGTCTACATAGAAATCATTTGTTTCTGCAGTATGTAAAAATAACTGTATAATGGTGGCCCTTCGTAGAAGAGTTTTATTAAGTTTATTAGATAGTTTTTCATTAGCTATTTTTATTTCATAGAAATTTAAGGTTTAAATTCTTCTAAAACTTAAGGTTTTCCTTTTATGTGGCACCATTGTTTTTGTCAAAAATATTTCAGGAATAAATGAGAATAATTTTGGTTTTAAAACAAGTTCTTTTTTTCTTATTGTTTTTGTACTGAAAGAATCCCATTCAGATTTATTTAAACACAATTTTATAAATTTAAATATTTAATCATAAAGCTGAAATAATATAAATTATTTAAGGCATATTTAAGACTGCTTATAGGATCTGTTTGGGAGCACTTTTATTTATTTATTTTTCATTAAAATTTTTTTTTGATAACCACATGATTAGAAGAAACATTTCATTACAGCTTTAACATATTCAGTAACACACTCCAGAGAAAGGATACATCTCTTTCAAAAGTGGCTGTAATTTTTAGGTTCACAGTTGAATTAGTACAGTTATACGATATTGAACTCAGTATCCTACTGTAGGGTCTTACGTTCAAGTTCTGAGAAGCAATAAAGGACTGTGGCAACAGCCTGTGTTTTTTATCATTATTATTTTTAAATTTTTAATAACTACATGATTAGATGAAGTATTTCATTACAGCTTTAACATAGTCAATAACAGTTTCCAGAGCAAAGATACATCTCTTTCAAAAGTGGCCTGTACATTTTTGGGTTTGCTGTTGAATTAATACAGTTATACAATATTGAACTGAGTATAAACCCTGTAAGACATAAAATTGAATGAGTTTTCAGCCTTTAAAAAAGATCTCCATTTCATTTTAAAATGTTTCTTACAGAAAGACTCATTATTTTTGCTATGAATACTGAGATGTTGGTGCATGCATCTCTAATCTGTATGTATCTGATTATCACCAGTCATAATCAGTTACACTCAGATCCTTGGCACCTGTGTATGTCCATAAAATCATCGGGTGGATTTCAATGGTGAGGTTTATCGCCTCTACGAATTAACATGACATAAAGTTTTATGCTTCCTCAAATATAATACTTTTAAAAAAATTGTTGATTTTTGTGTGTGTGTATACCACACAGAACATCCCAAACCATCTTATTCAACTATACACACACTTCCCAGATGGCACCCTCCCATAGCTTCCCCCCGCCCCAGCCCTTATACTCTGTTATCCCAGATACTGTCCACTGTGTTGTCAGCACCGCCAGCTGTTCCCCACTACCTGTCCATCTGGTGAATCTAGTCATCCTATCTAGAGATCTTTGTTTTAGGAAGGTCAGCTGTTCCTCATCTAGCAGTAATCAGTTGTCTATATTCCTTTAGATAAGATTGGGGTCTGCTGTTCATTTTCCCAGTTCTATGCTGGGTTACTATCTGGGAGTCCCTTTGGCCACCCTGGCCAACAACTCAAAAGAAGGTTTCTCCTACCTGGCATTGTTGCTTATTATGTAGCCTTTAGCTATATGCATGAACTCTTGAAAAATTATATTGGGCCTTTAATCTTTGGTTATACTTTCCTTTTGGATGTTTAAGGCCATACAGTTGGCCAGATAAACCAATATATTTTTACTCTTAAGGTCGTTTGAGGATCTGTTCCTCAGGGATCACATGGGCTTAGGAGGAGCCCCTGGCTTCACCTATGTGAAGATAAGTCAAAGGTCCTGTCAATCATGGCTGGCTTTGCTTGGAAACATGGAGGATATGTTTCCTCTGTGTTGACCCTCCTCTTTGTAGACTGGACACTGGTTCAAGTCCATCTTATGGGGTCTCCTCGGCCTCCTTGATCAAGAGGACAGGCGACCCACTACAATTAAAGGACATTTTGGGAGATGCTCATAGGACCCTGGAACTAGTTGACCTAGGAGGGAATGGAGCAAAAACTGTCCTTTATGTCCCTCTGACCAAATTAGTATAGGCCTCAAAGTATGTCTGTTAAACATCCAAGACGATGAGTTCCACCAGTCTGGTACTTTTAATTACTGTGTACTGTGTAAATAAATCTTGTGCAAAGATCAGTTGTTCTCAGATAAACCTGAAAGAAATGGATGGATATCTAAAGGCATGGGAACCACCAAAACTAAACCAAGAAGAGATTAACAGCTTAAACAGACCCATAACACAAAAAGAAATTGAAATAGTAACACAAAACCTCCCAACTAAAAAAAGCCCAGGACCAGATGGATTACAGCAGAATTCTATCTGACATTTAAAAAAGATCTACATCCAATACTACTTAATTTATTCAAAAAGATAGAAATTAAAAAAATAGAAATGAAGGGAAAACTTCCAAATTCCTTCTATGAAGCCAGCATCACTCTAACACCAAAGCTAGGTAAAGATACACCAAAAAAGAAAACTATAGACCCATATCCTTAATGAATATAGATGCAAAAATTCTCAACAAGGTACTTGCAAACCTCAAACAAACACACATCAAAAAGATCATCCATTATGATCAAATCGGCTTTTTCCCAGAGATTCAGGGATGGTTTAATATATGTAAGTCAATTAATGTCATAAATCATATAAATAGGCTCAAAGACAAGAACCACATGGTCATATCAATAGATGCAGAGAAGGTCTTTGACAAAATTCAACATGCCTTTATGTTCAATGTCCTAGAGGGAATTGGCCTGGAGGGAACATCCAAGACGGTGAGTTCCACCAGTCTGGTACTTTTAATTACTGTGTACTGTGTAAATAAATCTTGGGCAAAGACCAGTTGTTCTCAGATAAACCTTACCTACACATATATTTATTGATCTGGTATGTATAGTTTGTCAGTAGGTTGTTGGACTAATATGGTTCCCTATGGTTTTTAAAACTAGCTAGGCATTATTTATCTTTTGCATTATCTATCCCCTCCATCGTTGTCTCCCCAGTTAAGGTGCCCCCATTTTCTCCCTTAATAATACCTTTCGCCTATGGTCCTACCTCTCTTGAGCTCCTTCTTTCCCTTTATCCCCCAGGTTCCTTGTATACCCTTCCTTCCCCCTCCCTTAAGCTAACCCAATTTTTGTCCATGTCTCCCTTATTAACGCCTGTTTCCTACTGTTCTTCTCTTTCAGGTTCTTTCTTACATCAATTTTTTTTTTCTGAGTTTGTGATACTTCACTTAGTATAACAGTTTCTAGCTCCATCCATTTACCTGCAAATTTCATGATTTCATCTTTCTTTACTGCTGAGAACTCCATCCTATAAATGAACCACACTTTCATTAAATACTCATCAATTGAGGGACAATTAGGTTGCTTCCATCTCTTGGCTATTGTGAAAAAAGCAGCAACAAACATGGATGTACAAGTGTCTCTGCAATAGGATGAGTTTTTAGGGTTTATGCCAAGGAGGGTTCATTTGTAGTTTTTTAAGAGTTCTCCACACTGCTTTCCATAGGGGTTGAACCAGTTTGCAGCCCCACCAGCAGTGGATGAGTGTTCTCCTTTCCCCACATCCTCTCCAACATTTGGTAACATTTGTTCTCTTGATCTTAGCCAGTCTGACTGGGGTAATATGAAATCTTAAAGTGGTTTTAATTTGCATTTCCCTGATTATTAGTGATGTTGAACATCTTTTAAGATGCTTCTTAGCCATCTTTACTTCTTCTTCTGAGAACTCTCTGTTCAGTTCCTTAGCCCATCTTTTAACTGGGTTGCTGCTTCTCTTGATTCTCTGTTTTTTTGAGTTGGTTATATGTTCTGGATGTTAAACCTCTGTCCGATGTTTTGCTGGTGAAGATTTTTCTCCCATTCTGTGGGCTTTTTCATCACTTGCCTGGTTGCCTCCTTTGATGTACAGAAGCTTTTTAGTTTAATGAGGTCCCATTTGTTGATTTTTGACCTTGTTTCCTGAGAAATTGGTGTCCGGTTTAGAAAATCCTTTCCTATACCTATATCTTGTAGATTTTTGCCAATGTTTTCTTCTAACAGTTTCAGTTTTAGGCATTATATTGAGGTCTTTGATCCATTTGGAATTGACTTTTGTGCAAGGTGAAAGGTAGGGGTTTAGTTTTATTCTTCTACAGGTGGAGATCCAGTTTTGCCAGGATCATTTGCTGAACATGCTGTCTTTCCTCCAATGAATGTTCTTGGCCACTTTGTCAAACATCAGGTAGCTGTAATAGCATTTACTCATATTTGGGTCTTCAATTTTGTTCCATTGATCTATGGGTCTATTTTTGTGCCAGTACCATGTTGTTTTTATGACTATAGCTCTGAAATACAGCTTAAAATCTGGTGTAGTAATCCCTCTAGCATTGCTCTTAGTACTCAGGGTTGTTTTGGCTATCCGAGGTGTTTTGTGCTTCTATATGAATCTTAGGATGTTTTTTTCCAATTCTGTGAAATATGTCATGGGGATTTTGATTGGGATTGCATTGAATCTATAAATGACTTTTGGTAGGCTGGTTATTTTCACAATAGTAATTCTTCCAATCCATGAGCATGGGAGGTCCTTCCATCTTCTGATGTCTTCCTCAATCTCTTTCTTTAAAGATTTAAAATTTTCATTGTAGAGGTCTTTAATGTGTTTGGTCAGATTTTGGTCAGATTTATTCTGAGATATTTTATTTTATTTTTTTTGCAGCTATTGTGAAGGAGAGTGTTTCTGATTGCTTGTTATTGGTATTTAGAAAGGCTACAGACTTATGTAGGTTAATTTTGTAACCTGCCACTTTACTGAACATGTTAATAATTTCTAGGAGTTTTCTGGTGGAATTTTTGGCATCTTTTAGATATACTATCATATCATCTGA
>NW_008359817.1:577639-578359 GCF_000622305.1 Nannospalax galili | reverse complement strand
ATTCTGATTAGTTTTAGTTTAAAGTCTATTTTGTCAGATATTAGAATTGCTACACCTGCTTTTTTCTTAGTACCATTTGCTTGGTATATATATATATATTTTTTTACATCCTTTAACGTTAAGATGGTGCCTGTCCTTGAAAGTGAGATGAGTTTCTTGCAGACAACAAAAAGATGGGTTTTATTTCTTAATCCATTCTCTAGTCTGTGTCTTTTTTTCACTGGGGAGTTCAGTCTGTTGATATTTAGAGTTAGTAATGAATGATATGTATTGAATCCTGTCATTCGTATTTCTGTTTACCCTCTCGGTATAGCTGTACTTTTCAGCAGTTACACCTTCATTGAATTTCTTTCTGCAAACTCTTGGGTATAGCCTTTCCTTTCTTCAGCTCTTTGTATTGCTTCCAGAACTTTCTGAAGGGCTGATTTTGTGGACATGAATTCCTTCAGCCTATTTATGTCATGGAAGATTTTTCTTTCCCCTTCCACTATAATAGACATTTTGGCTGGGTATAGTAATCTGGGTTGGCATCTGTGGTCATTTAAAACTGGGAATACTTTGGTCCAGGCTCTTCTGTCTTTCATAGTTTGCACTGAAAAGTCAGCTCTAATCCTAATGGGTTTTCCTTTATCTGTAATTTGTTCTTCTCTTGCAGATTTCAGTACCCACTCTCTTCATTCTGTACATTTCGTGTTTTTACTATGACATACTATGGGAAGT
>NW_008359817.1:571220-577499 GCF_000622305.1 Nannospalax galili | reverse complement strand
TCCTATATACCTATGATTCGTAAGTTTGGTCTTTTTATGTTGTCACACAATTCCTGCATATTCCATTCTTGTGTTTTCTTAAATTTTTCATTATGTTTGCTTGAGTGGTCTAGTTTGTCCCCTTTATCTTCCAGTCTTGATACTATTTTGAATTTCATTCATCCTATTGGTGAGACTTTCTCTTGTCATTTCTAATTGGCTTAACTGAGTGTTTCACTTCCTTCTTCATTTCAGCCTGCGCAGTCTTCAATATTTCTAGCTCTTTTCTGAATTCATTCAGAAGTTTATCCCTATCTTCCTTCAGTTCTTTGATTTCTTTGTGTGTTCTTTAAATTCCTTGAGTTCTTTCATCATGTTTATAATTGTTATTTTGAGTTCCATGTCCTGCGTTATCTCTAGGGGTTTCTCATTGTACTCCTCTAGAGAACTATTGGTATTTGGTGGGGATATGTTATTTTTCTTTTTCATGTTATTATTTTTTCTGTGTGATTTTGTCATGTCAATTTCTTTTGTAGTTTCTGATTCTTGTGTGAGACATAAGCCTTCACGTTTAGGTCTGCTTCTTTTTCTAAGCTTTATGTGCCTTTGTGGTTTTCTTTTGGGGCATGAAAAGCTGGTTCGTCTAAGCTTCTGGTTCTCTCTTTTGATTTTATACTGGAGTGGCCAGATTGATTTTGTCTTCAGGGGTTCCCACGGAGGCCCAAGTCAGATGAGGATCAGATGCTCTCAAGCTTTCTCTTAAGGTCTGGATCCCTCCAGGAAAGATTTTGGCCTCAGGAATTTGGAGGTTGGACTGGCCTGTGAGCACGGCCCAGGAAAGATGCTGGTGTTGGGCATCTGGTGGCCATGTCACCCAGAGATGCAAAGGGAGTTGGGGGTGGGAAGAGGCCAAAGGGCTCCTGGGGAGTGCACTGAGGAACTGGGTTGGTCTGGATGCAAAGGATCAGGAAGCCAAGAGGTCAGCCCTGATGTCCAGGAAAGAAGCTGGAGGGTTGTGCAACCCAGGGAGGTAGAAGGAGGTGAGGGCAGGACCAGGCCCAGGGGGCTCCTGGGGACCTCAAGGAGGAACTGGATCCTTCTGGATGCAAGGGATCAGAAAACAGTGGTGGTCCCAGGTTGAGAGGTCATCCCAGGCATCCAGGAAAAAGCTACTTTTTCATTTTTTATAATTTATTAGTTTTTTTGGTCTAGTTCATACAGAACATCCAGAACATCTTTATACCCACATTCCAAATGGCACCCTCCCATACCCGACCCCCCCATTCCCTACTGGAGCCCATATACTCTGTCATCCCTGTTACTGTCAACTTTGTTGTCAGTGCCCCAGCCATTCCCCAGTGCTAGCCCATCCTCTGAGTCTAGTCAGCCTGTCTCTAGTTTGCAAGCACTTTTAAATTGAGAGTCCTCTATCTCTGTCTTTTTCCCAAACATTGCTGTCCTCTTATTTTTTGAGCAGACAGTATTTAAAAAATAATTTATTGAGGTAAAATCCACATTGTTAAATCCAGACTTTCTCGCTGCTTTTCTCTGTCTCCCAGAAACCAAACCGTCTCTCCTAGCAGTCTATCAAATGCTGACAGGCCCCTGCTGTGAAGGTTAGAGCACAAAGGTCTCAGTGGAAAAGCAAGCCCAACTACTGCAAGGTAAATGTAGGGTCTTATGTAGTACCTGTTTCCTCTGTGCCTGGAGTTAAGCAGTTGAGGACACAGGAAGTCACATGGGTGGAACTTCTTGCCACTGCCCCACAACCTATTGAATTAAGGAACTCCTTTTGTCTGAGGGTTTTCTGAAGGGAAACTCAAGGATCCTTCTCTCCCTTCAGGACTCCCATCATGCTGTTCATGACTCCTCTTTCTCCTGTTCTCTTACCTCAAGCTATCCTAAAGAAGCTCCTCTTCAGGGTTATTGAAGGGATAGCCCTGTATCCCAGGTCAGTCATGATCTGGCTGGTATGATGTTCTGTATCTCTAATTGCTCTCCCTTTTTAGGGCCCTATCACCCCTGCCCCTCCACCTCCATGGTCAGGAAGCTGTCTCCTAATAAAGCTCATTTTGAAGGGTAATTTGGTGTCAGCTTCTTTCCCAAACCAATAGGCTGCTCTGACTTGCATTTTGTTATAACATGTATCATAACAACCATTTTAAGGTGAGGAACTAATGGGAATTTAGTATATCACTCCTATTCTGTCTAGTTCCAAAATATTTCTACCACTCTAAAGTAAGACTCCTAACCTAGTAAGTACATTCTCCTAGTACTCTCATACCCCAGCCTGTGAAAACCACCAGTGCTGACCATCTATGCTGACTATGGATTTATACATTTTATATACTGTACATGAATGGATCACAATCACAGTATGTGATATTTGTGTCTGACTTCTTTCACTTGGCACAGTGGGTTAGAGTTTCATCTACTTGGTAGCATGTATCAGTACTTTTTTATTTATTTATTTATTTTATTTATTATTTTTATTTTATATGTATGCATGTATTGCCTGTAGGTAAGTGCACCCATATCTTGCAATACCCGTAGAGGACTGAAGAGGCTGTTGGATCCCCTGGAACTGGAGTTACAGACAGTTGCTAGTTGCCATGTGGGTGCTGGGATTCGAACCTGGGTCTTCTGCAAGAACAGTCAGTGTTCTTAACCACTGAGCCATCTCTCCAGCTCCAGTACTTTATTTTTAAAGTTGACTAATGCCCATTTGTAAAGATATCCCACAATTTGCTTATTTATTATCCATTGATAGATATTTGGGACATTTTCATCCTTGGCTCTTGTGACTAGTACTGTTAGGAACATGTATGTTCATAAACTCGAGTGTTTACATTGATTTCTTTCAGTCGTGTATCTTAAAGTGGGATTTTAAGGTCATGTGATAATCGTATGTTTAACTTTTTAAGAACAGCCAAGTTTTCCATAGCAGTGGAATGATTTTCCAAAATTATTTCAAACTATATGTCTTTTATCTAAATCAAAATAATTTGGAAACTTTCCTTACTGCTTTGATTTTGTTATTTAAAAATAGATTATTCTTTAGCATATCTACCACTTCCCCCAAAGCTTTATTAAAAAAACAAAAAAACAAAAAAACTGGATAATTACTGTGTTCCTTTCCAGAGAGTTGGTAAGACTCTCAGAAAGAGTCCAGGCATTCATTTCTAGTCTTCTGTGCTAAGACAATTAGGTCACTCTCCCCTGAGCCTAGAGTAAGCCAGTTTAAATGTCCAGGCCCCATATCTGCTTTCTACTTAACTTGATCAAAATAGAGAAAAACAAACTGAAAATTATGCTGGGTGCTTTATATAGCCCTTTCTATACTGAAGGAGATAATATTTTACTCTCAGTAGAGGGACAAAGGAGATCCGCATTTGAAGATGTGCCCATGAAATAGTGTATTTTTTCTCCTTTGTCATGTTGCTCAAGTTCTAAAAATCTGTCTAAAAGAGGTCTTTTAGATTATGTTCTTGTAATTTCAAAAAATCTCTTGACCCAGGAGATTCAAAAATATTGTTCAAATTGTGTGGTTTTGTTTTTATTTTATTTTTTATTTTTATTTTATGTGTATGAGTGTATTGCCTGCATGTAATTGCACCCATGCTGTGCAATGCCTGCAGAGGTCAGAGGAGGGTATCACATTCCCCTGGAACTGGAGTTAAGGCCTGTTGTTAGCCACCATGTGGATCCTGGGAATTGAAACTGGGTCCTCTGAAGCCAGTGCTCTTAACCACTGAGCCATCTCTCCAGCCCTGTGGCTTTATTTTTAGCAAGTAACAGTCAGTATTGTTTTCTAAGCACTACATTTATATAAAGTTTTGCTTTCCAAGGATGTAAAAAGGGAAACAGGAATACTTTGTTAGCTTTTTCCTATCCTCAAATAAGTCAGCATAGAGCTGGTTTATTGCAGATGCTTGATAAATACTTATTTAAATAAATGGGGCAGTAAATTTTTGAAACAGATAGAAACTTTGTGAGTGCAGGAAGAAAATTTGTCTGGTTTACAAGAATATCCCTAGTATCTCATGCTCTCTCTTCCACATAATAAATGTTTATTGATTGAATGGATATTAAACTCTAATGTACAACATAAATATTTTCTAAGTGATAACTAATCCTTTCCTTATCAAAGATCATTTTAATTTATTTGGCACCTTTATGATATTCAAACATGAAGATATGTAGCTTTCCTTGAAGTAGGTTAATAGATTAATTATTAAACATTAGAGTAAAATTTAAAAACCTTGACTTTAAGTAGATCATGGATTTTACTGGGGCAGTTTTTCATCATGTATTCACTTCTATTGTGGAATGCTTTCATTAAAGTAAATACGTAAGATATTCCAAAATTGGGTCTCCAGTCATGATTGTGTGTCTTACATTTCATTTGAAGCCAAACAATATACCTTTCAAATATATATGTGTGTGTATGTGTGTGTGTGTGTGTGTGTGTGTGTGTATTTTTTTTTCTTTTGACAAGCAATATATTGTCAATGTGGCAGTGAAATCAGAGAGTGGAAAGTGGCACATAGTAAGTTTAGGTCTAGGGTGCTGCAATTATTTAGATACCAGAGCATTCTCCCACAGGTGATTACACTTAACTGAAAAGTGTGGACTGAGAATAAAAACCATTACAGTGGATTGACTTAGGAAACTGTAGTAGCTCAGCTTGAAACTGAAAGCCAATTTATGTGCAGTTCACATTGTTTCTGGCAGTAACAAAAAGGTGGTGGTGAACTCTGCTTGCTTTAAAAGGAACTGTATTTAGGCACATACTTATGGAAAACCATTTAAAGATTATTTGGCATGGGTTCTTCCGAATCTATGCCACACAAAGGAAGGATATTACTCAGAAAATTCTGAATGAGGCTACCTATAAAGGGTGAAAGGACACGTCTTAGACTGCAGTGCTTCCTCATGGTGGCATTCCTTGTGTGGATTTGGCTCAGGACATACTTAGGAAGCCCAGGCTCTGTCTATATAAAAAGTGTTCTCTATTAGGAAATGTTTAAAGAAAGTCTGAGTGAGTAGATCAACTACAAAGTCATTTAGGTCTTTTAAGACTTGAGTCTGTAGAGACAAAGCAGGAGGAAACGGGGGATACAGGGTGTGAGCTGTCTGTGATGGCAAACAGAAAACCTGGAGAGCTGATGATCTGCATAAAGAGCAATGGATCTGTAGTGTGTTGGGATCTTTAAAGGGTGTAGTGTACCCAGATTTTTCTTTATGTTTAACTATTGTTGGCCATTGGATTAGGGCTATGTTTGGTCAGGCAACGACAACCAGTTAATTGATAAAACCAAGCCAGACTCGTTGCTTGGCATCATGTAGACCAAAACACAGACTTGCAAATGCTTGGATTTTCCTTCTTTAAATCAGTTGTGTAGCATCATGTCTTCATAAGGGAGCTGGTGTATTAACTTCCGGATATGGAGATGCCTGTACCTTGCTCTGAAGATTTAGTTTCAGTTAGGAGCCTTGTGAAAGCAAAAATAGATGTGTTGTTTGGATCATTGCGAGAAATGGGTTCCAACATATTTCCATGTTACAATGATCTTTTCCAATTCTGAAAATGCTGTGTTTTCAGACTGTGAACTTACACATTATTCCTGTGTGCTGTGATGTGCTTTTATTTTTGTTTGAAATAAGTTAATCAAATTCCTCACATTGGAACAAACTTTAGCTAGTCTAATTGGGCTATTGCAACCAGATGAAAACAAAATTAAAATGATGGTTTTCAAGTGTTTTAGGTTTTTAACTTATTCTATTTGCTAAAGAAAAAGAGCATAATTTCTAGGAGACCCATAAAATCTTATACCAATGTAAAAATTATAAATTAAAGATTAAGCTTAAGATTTTAAGTTTTGAAATTCTCTGAGTTGACATTTATGTTTGATACATGAAAACTTTTTTTTGTTTCACTAAAATTTTATGTATTTTACTAAGATAGAGTCCATGTGAGTTAAATAAATATTTACAAATCTAATGAAATTAATAAAAAATTAGAAGGAACTATTGAAATCTATCACATTAAAATTGTCAGCCTCACTCATAAGTCATTAACAACTGAAACTACACCAAAACTGTGTGGCATTTTTGTTCATTAGGCTGATGAAGATGTAGAAGTCTGATGATGACTGCTCTAGGGACCGGGACAGACAAACAGCTTGTACTTCCCATATACTTAGATATATGAAAACTTTTAAATACTGCAATATTTTTCTAGGTTATTTGTTATTCATTCAATGAAGTTGATAAATCTTATAGTGTAACATTTTAAAA
>NW_008359817.1:567722-571029 GCF_000622305.1 Nannospalax galili | reverse complement strand
TTAAGTAGAGAGGTAGATAAGATCAGAAAAGTTAGAAAAAAATAAAATGAAATTTGCTTCATGAAAATATGGGAATTATTTAATAGTGATCTGAAATTTTTTTAAAAAGTAAGGCATGAACCAGAAGTTTTGGGATATATTTTCTGCTTTTCTGTTTATTCCTTTACTAGGTTTCCTCTTCTGCAAAATAAGAATAATATTATCTGTTTTCTTCATAGTAACAGAATGAGGATAGTTACAAAATATATGAAAATTTCTTTGTAATTACATATAAATTATAATTTAAATTAAAATAGTGAGGGATATGATTTTTATTATTATTTGGTGTGTGTGTGTGTGTGTATTTCATTCAACACATCTTAATGATATTTAGACTCTCTCCCTATCTGCATTTTCTCATACTCCCCCATACCCACTGGATTTCATGCATTTGGTCATACATGTTAAAGCCTATCAAGTCAAGTTTGTGTCCCCAGATGTCCCTTGGTGTGAGTTCATCTACTGGAGCTTGGTTAGGCTATCTAGAATCACTCCCTTAAAGAAAATCCACCCTCCCTCAAAAAGCAGTGATCAGCTGCCAAAAGTTCCTCAGCTAAGGTTGGGGTTTCCTACCCATTTCCACAGTTCTGTGCTGGGTTTTTTGTCTGGTTTGAGTTTGTATGGGTCTGTACATGTTGGCACCATTGCTGAAGTTCACCATTGAGCAAAGTTTCCAGACACCTGGAAAGCTCTGTTACTTGTAGTCATCCACCACTCCCGGTTCTTACAGTCTTTCCACCCCCTCTTCAGCAATGGTCCCTGATTCCTGGGTGGCAGAGGTTTAATATAGGAGTCCTATTAAAGGACATATACTCTACAGTCTCTTATTCTTTATGTTTTTGGCCAGTTTTGGCTTTGTGATAATCATTGTTGCACAAGAAAGCTTCTCTGGTGAGAGTTGAGAGATGTAGTAGTATTCTTTCTACTCCCTGTTTTGCAATGTTCCCTGAGCCATAGGTGTAGAGGTTGCATTGTAGATGTGTCACTTAGGGCTGGGCATCTCATGGACACTTCTTGTCTGTGTTTGAACTCTGAAATAGTCTTTATTGCAAAAAGAAGCTCCTTTTATAAATGGTGAGAGGTATACTTGTATATAAGGATTTGGAGCTGGAATCCACAAATAAGACAGAGCATATGTTGCTTTTCTTCTGAGACTGTTACTTCACTTATTATAACAGTTTCTAGTGTCATCCATTTCCCTGCAAGTTTCATGATTTTGTTTTTCTTTACCACTGAGAAGAACTTTACTGCGTAAATTATCACAATCAATTTTAATTATTCATTCATCCGTTGAGGGACATTTATGTTGTTTCCATCTCTTAGCTATTGTGAAATGAGCAGCAACAAACATGGTTGTACAAATATCTCTGCAGTAGGATGAGTCCTTTGGGTATATGCCAAGGAGTAGTGTAACTGCATCATATGATATATTTATTTTTAGTTTTTTTAAGAGCTCGCCACACTTCTTTACACAGTGGTTGCACCAGTTTGCAATCCCACAAAGTGAATGAGAATTTGAATTACAATGTTTCTTGAGAAG
The DNA here is from genome assembly GCF_000622305.1 of Nannospalax galili. Taxonomy (NCBI): domain Eukaryota; kingdom Metazoa; phylum Chordata; class Mammalia; order Rodentia; family Spalacidae; genus Nannospalax; species Nannospalax galili. Next base: position 569,450 of record NW_008359817.1, on the reverse strand, counting down.
ATTTTAAGTCTACTATTTAGATGAGACAATTTAAACTGTTATAATGCCTGTGAGATATTTTTTCAGATTTTTTAAAAAATAATTTATTGAAAATTTCATACATGCATATAAAGTGTTTTGATCAAATATATGCCCACTCCCTCCCCTCCAACTCCTCCCATTTCTCCCCATCACTTTTTTTCTGATACCTTCATGTACTCTTTCTTCTTCTTTGATTGATTTATTTATTTTTATGGGGCTTTTGGCTACTGTAACACCCCTCCTCTGAAGACGTAACCCTAAAATCTTTTAGGGATTAGATAAGAGCTTCCAAATACTTTAAAATTTTTGGCCTTTGGAACAGAGTATGTTGCTAAGAGGCCCAAGAACATTTTGACTTTTAGCCAAGAAATTGGGTACTCTTCTTTGGGGTCTTTTTACCCTAACTGCCTAGCCAACTCCTACCTCCTATTCCTATCACACCATCCTCTGAAGAGGTTACCCAAATTGCCAATAAGGAATCAGGACACAGACCGCTCTGGCTTCTTCCATGCTGAATAGGGGCGCAGGGTGAAGCAGTTGGAGTACCCCTTCAGTGGGTCTATCTAAAAGACTCCGAAATTGCATACCTCCTATCCCTAAGGGGAAACTGGTGAATAGGAGATGTGAAGGAGAAGTAAAGGCAAGAGTAATTAGCATTCCAAGTTCTAGACAGGGAACTAGGAAAAAGTCAGAACAGGGTAACTTTCAAATGTTCATATGAGAGTCCATTGGAATTTCTTGACAAGGGCTTCCAAAAGCATCTCTCTATTGGGTTCCTCCTCATTTTTCTTTTGTCTTCCAAGGCTAGACTCCAGAGTGATGGATTCAGGATTTGCTTTCAGGTATTTTGATAGCTGTTGGAGTGGTTAGAATCAGTGTCAGTTCCCTCCCAAAGGCTTCAAGATAGAGGGAGAAAACAAATTTTTCCATCATTTTAGAACAATAGCTGGTTGTCTCCCTTAGCTCCAGGTGGGCACTACAGTATTAGAAACCAAGATTTGAAGTCTTACATCTGATCAGCACTTTCTGGTTAGGAACAAAATCATCAATGAGAAATAATTGTATAAATAGCTTTTTATATACACTTAAGCCTCAGGTCTGTGAAGTGCAATTCCTTGAACTCTTAAAGAAATATACTGATGACTTTACTCTTTGGTTATACTTTCCTTTTGGGTGTTTAAGACCATACAGTTGGCCCAAATAAATCAATTTATTTTTACACTTAAGGTCATTTGAGGATCTGTTCCTCAAGGGCCATGTGGACTTGGGAGGAGCTCCTGGCTCCTTTCTTTGACCAGTTCCATCTATGTAAAGATAAGTCAAAGGTCCTGCTCAACAATGTCTGGCTTCACTTGGAAGCATGAATAAGGTGTTTCCTCTGAGTTGACCCTCCTCTTTGTAGACTGGATACTGGTTCAAGTCCATCTTGTGGGGTTTCCATGTCCTCTCTGAACAAAAGGACAGGTGACTCACCACAGTTACAGCACATTTTGAGAAATGTTCCATAGTCCCCTAGAACTTAGTCGACCTTGGAGAGCAAGGGGCAAAGATTGTCCTTTAAGTCTCTCTGACCACATTAGTATAGGCCTCAAACTATGGCTGCTAAACATCCAATAAGGTTAGTTCTACCAGTATGGTACTTTTAATTATCATGTGGTATATAAATAAGGCTTGGGTAAAAAGACACATATTTTCAGATAAACCTAA
>NW_008359817.1:542646-567582 GCF_000622305.1 Nannospalax galili | reverse complement strand
CACTGACCTTCATCACCTGCTTAGGCTTTCTTGTTTTTTTGACTATTTTGGAAAATATCTCCATTCCCATATCCTTTTATCATCTTTTACATTCACATTTTCTTTTTTTTTTTAATAATAATTATGATACATAATAGCATTAACAAATGAATTTTCCATCTGTTGTGAGACTTCTTTTCCTGGGGGTGGTAAGCAATGCTTATTCCTTTTTAAGGTTCTAGTGTCAAGCCAGTGTTTGATTAAAGTCTTGCTGGGGAACCAGTTAATGTATTGAGCTTACTTATTGAGATAACTGAGGGGTTGCTGAGGTGTATGTATGACCTAAGGGTATGCACTAGAAAGCCTTTACCCAGCATGAGTCATGCCTTCTCTTCTTAGCCTTCCCCAGATTGTATACTTTAGCCCTTCCCAAATCCATGAAGCCATATGTGGTTAGGGTCAAATTACATTCATTTGGCTGAGAAGAGTGGCTGGATAATCTGGTGAGGGTTTAATGAACCTGCTTGGCCCTCCTTTAATGAATGAGCAGGACTGTCAACAAGCCCAGTTGAGACTATGTTTAGTGATCAGGCTCAGGTGAAGTAATGATCATGTTAGTTATTTCATGCAGAAGGGACTGCTGTATCGGATCATCTTATTAAAAGGACCTGGAATTTAAAAGGATTTGGTGCTAGGAGCCACATATGAGGGAGAACGTACATCGTTTGTTTTTCTGAGTCTGTGTTACTTCACTTAGTATACAATTTCTAGATCTATCCATTTACCTGCCAATTTCAGTATTTCATCTTTCTTTACTGCTGAATAGAACTCTGTTGTGTAAATATACCATATTTTTGTTAACCACTCATCAGTTGAGGGGCACATAGGTTGCTTCCATCTCTTAGCTATAGTGAAAAGCGCAGCAACAAACATGGTTGTACTTGTGTCTCTCCAATAGGATGAGTTCTTGGGGTATATGCCAAGGAGTGATATAACTGGGTCAAATGGTAGGTTAACTTTTAAGAGTTCTTCACACTATTTTCCATAAAGGTTGCATGAGTTGGCAATCCCACCAGCAGTGAATGAGCGTTCCTCTTTCTCCACATCCTCGCCAGCATTTGGTATCATTTGTTCTCTTGATCCTAGCCAGTCTGAATGAGGTAAGGTGATACCTTAGGGTGGCTTTAATTTGCATTCCCGGTTTTTTGAATTTGCATTTCCCTAATTGCTAACAATGTTGAACATTTTTTTGAGATGTTTCTTAGTCACCTTTATTTCTTAATTTGAGAATTCTCTGCTTAAATCTTCAGTCCATCTTTTAACTGGGTCATTTTTCTTGATTCTTTGTTTTATGAGTTTGTTATAAATTCAGAATGTTAAACCCCTGTCATATCTTCACTGGTGAAGATTTTTTCCCCATTCTGTATGTTTTCTCTCCACTTTTTTGATTGTTTCTTTTGCTGTACAGAAGCTTTTTAGTTCAATGAGGCCCCACTTACTGATTGCTGACTTTAGTTCCTGAGTAGTCACTGTCAGGTTTAGAAAATCCTTTCCTACACCTATATCTTGTTAGGTTTTTGCCAATGTTTTCTTCTAACAGTTTCAGAGTTTCAAGTTTCACATTGAGGTCTTTGATCCATTTGGAGTTGACTTTTGTGTGAGGCAAAAGATAAGGATCTAGTTTCATTCTTCTATAGGTGGAGATCCAGTTTTGCCAGCACCATTTGTTGAAGTTGCTGTCTTTCCTCCATTGTGTGTTCTTGGCACCTTTGTCAAATATCAGGTGGCTGAAATTGTGTGTACTCAGGTTTGGATTGTCAGTGGTGTTCCATTGATCTATGTGTCTGTTTTGTGCCCCAGCGTTGCTCTTTGTGCTCAGTGTTTCTTTGGCAATCTGGGGTCTTTTTTGCCTCCATACGAATTTAAGGATGGATTTTTCTAATTCTGTGAAGTATGTCATGGGGATTTTGATTGGGATTACATTGAATCTATATATTGATTTTGGTAGGATGGTCATTTTCACAATATTAATTCTTCTAGTCCATGAACATGGGAGGTCCTTCCATCTCCTGGTGTCTTCCTCAATGTCTTTAATGATTTAAAATTTTCATTGTAGAGATCTTTGGTGTCTTTGGTCAGATTTATTCCAGGATTTTTTTTTTTTTTTCAGCAATTGTGAATGGGAGCATTTCCCTGTATTCTTTCTCCAATTCCATGTTATTGGTAAATAGAAAGGCTACTGGTTTTTGTAGGTTGATTTTATAACCTGCCACTATACTGAAAGTGTTAATCCAGTTCTAGGAGTTTTCTGGTGGAACTTTTAGGATCTCTTAGGTATAGTATCATATCATCTGCAAAAAGTGATAGTTTGACCTCTTCTTTTCCAATTAGTACTCCTTTAATTTCCTTCTCCTGTCTTATTGCTCTAGCAAGAGTTTTAAGCACTATGTTGAAAAGGAGTGGAGATAGTGGTCAGCCCTGTCTGGTTCCTGATTTTAGTAGGATTGCTTCCAGTTTTTCTCCATTTAGAATGATGTTGGCTGTGGGTTTGTTGTACATAGCTTTAATTATGTTGAGGTATGTTCCCTCACGTCCAGTTCCCTCTCTGAGTTTGAACATAAATGCATGCTGAATTTTGTCAAAACTTTTTCTGCACCTATTGAGATGACAATGTGTTTTTTGTCTTTGAGTCCATTTATATGATTAATTACATTTATTGACTTGTGTATATGGAACCATCCCTGCATCTCTGGAATAAAGCCTACTTGATCATGGTGAATGATCTTTTTGATATGTGTCTGTATGCAGTTTGGGAATATTTTGTTGAGAATTTTTGCATCTATTTTCATTAAAGATATGGGTCTGTAGTTTTCTTTTTTGGTTGTGTCTTCACCTGGGTTGGGTGTTAGAGTGATGCTGGCTTCACAGAAGGACTTTGGGAGGTTCTGTTTCTATCTGTTTCTATCATTTTGAATAATTTAAGTAGTATTAGTTGGAGGTCTTCTTTAAATTTCTCATAGAATTCTGCTGTAAATCCATCTTGGCCTGGGCTTTTTTTAGTTGGGAGGCTTTGTATTACTATTTCAATATCCTTATATGTTATGGGTCTGTTTAAACTATTGATCTCTTCTTGGTTTAACTTTGGTGGTTACCATGATTTCAGATATCTATCCATTTCTTCTAGATTTTTAGATTTAGTAGCATAAAGTTTTTAAAAATATTCCTGTATAATGGTCTGGATCTTTTGGGTGTCTGTTGTGATGTTTCCCCTTTCATCTCTGATTTTGTTGATTTGGATTTGCTTTTTCTTTCTTTTGTTTAACTGGGCTAAGGGTCTGTCTATCTTGGTTAGCTTTTCAAAGAACCAGCTCTTAGATTCATTGATTCTTTGTGGGGTTTTTTTGTTTCTATTTCATTAATTTCTGCTCTGATTTTTGTTATTTCTTCTCTTCTGCTGGGTTTGGGTTTCATTTGTTCTTGCTTTTCCAGGTTCTTGAGTTGCAGTGTTAGGTCATTTATTTGGGCTCTTTCTAATTTTTTAATGTAGGCACTTAGAGCTATAAACTTCCCTCTTAGGACTGCTTTTAATGTGTCCCAGAGGTTTTGTTGTGTTGTATTGTCCTTTTCGTTGAATTCCAGAAATCCTTTTATTTCTTTCTTAATTTCTCTTTTGATCCACTCATTGTTTAGGAGTGTGTTGTTCAATTGCCATGAGTTCTTGTAGTGACTAGGGCTTTGTCCAATGTTGACTTTGAGCTTTATTGCATTGTGGTTCAAAAGAATGCATGGAATTATTTCAATTTTTTCTGTTTTTGTTGAGGTTTGTTTTGTGGCCCAGTATGTGGTCAATTTTTGAAAAAGTTCCATGGCATGCTGAGTAGAAACTGTTTTCTTTTGTGCTTGGGTGGAATATTCAAAAGATGTCTGTTAGGTCCATTTGATATAAGGTATCATTTACTTCAGACGTCTTTCTGTTTATTCTTTGTTCTGTTGACCTGTCCAGTGGAGACAGTGAGGTATTGAAGTCCCCTACTCTTACTGAGATAGGGTTAATCTGTGTCTTAAAGTCCTGTAGTGTTTTTATGAATTTGGATACAGCAGTGTTTAGTGTATATATGTTAAGGATTGTAATATCTTCTTGGTTAACTATTCCTTTGATCAGAATGAAATGACTGTCTCTATCTCTTCTGATTAGTTTTACTTTGAAATCTATTTTGTCAGATATTAGAATTGCAACCCCTGTTTGTTTCTAAGTGCCATTTGCTTGGAATATTCTTTTCCATCCTTTTACCTTTGTCCTTGAAGGTGAGATGGGTTTCTTGCAGACAGCAAAGAGATGGATTTTTGTTTCTTCATTCAGTTAGCCAATGTCTTTTGCCTGGGGAGTTCAGTCCATTGATATTTAAGGTTGTTTTTGAAAGATGTATATTGCTTGCCATCATTTTGATTGTTTTTTGTGTTCTCTGTGTAATTTTGTGTTTCTTAGATGATACCTTTATTTATTTTCTTTCATTGCCCCTGGGGTATAATTGTTTCTCTCTCTGCTCTCTGTATTGCTTCAAGTATTCTTTGGAGGGCTGGTTTTGTGCACATGTATTCTTTCAGGCTTTTTGTGTCATGGAAGATTTTTGTTTCTTCCTCAACTATAATAGACATTTTTAATGGGTATTTTTTCTGGTAGTACTCTGGGCTGGCATCTATTGTCATGTAGAACTGGAAATACCTTGGTCCAGGCTCTTCTGGCTTTCGTAGTTTGCATTTATAAGTCAGCTGTGTTTCTGATGGGTTTTCCTTTGTATGTGACTTGTTTTTCTTTTGCTGCTTTCAGTATTCTTTCTTTGTTCTGTACATTTATTGTTTTTACAATGATATGTCATGGGGAGTTTTTTTTCTGATCCTGTCTATTTGGTGTTCTATGCACTTCATGTATTTGTATGGGGATGTCTTTCTTTAATTTCAGGAAATTGTCTTCTACAGTTCTGTTTAAGATCTGGTCAACACCATTAACCTGAAATTCTTTTCCTTCCTCTGTTCCTATGGTCCATAGATTTGGTCTTTTCATGGTATCCCACATCTCTTGCATATTCCATTCCTGTGTTTTTTTTTTTTTAAAGTTTCCATAATCTTTGCTTGAGTGGTTCAATTCTTCAGCTTTATCGTCCAGTGTTGATATTCTGTTTTCCTTTTCATTCATTCTAGAGGTGAGGCTTTCCCCTGTTGTTTCAAGTTTCCTCTGTTGTTTATTGAGTTTTGTACTTCCTTCTTCATTTCTTCCTGAGTTTTCTTTAATGTTTCTATCTCTTTTGTGAATTCTTTCAGAAGTTTATCCCTATCTTCTTTTAGTTCTTTGATTTGTTTGTTCATGTATTCTTTAAATTTGTTGAATTCCTTGATCATGTTTATGATTGTTCTTTTAAATTCAGTCTCCTGAGTTATCTTTTGGGGGTTCTTCTTTTAGAGCTCGTCTACAGGATTGGTGGAGTTTGGTGGGGACATAGTGTTTTGGCTTTCCATTTTATTATTCTTTCATTGTGATTTTGGCATGTGATTTTCTTTTATTGTTTATGATTCTGATATGAGAATTAATTTGAAGTATGCATCTGTTTGTATTATCAGGGTGCCTAGATCCTTTCTTTATTGGTTATATAAAGCTGGTTGGTTCAGGGTTCAGGTTCTCTCAGGTTTAATTTGGGGGGAACTGATGGCTTAAGTTCAGCTATTCAGGAGTACCCAGAGAAGCCCAATTCAGGTTGCAGTCAGGTACACTTAGGCTTCCTTCACCATATGGAGGCAGGATCTGCGTGCTCTCAGGTAGTCCCCTGAATTTTCAGCCCCTATGCCAGAGGGAGGCCAGAACTCTGCACTCTCTAGTGGTCTGCTGAGATCAGAGCCCCTGTACCAACAGAGGTTGAAACCCACCCTCTCAGGCTGTCTACTAGGATCTCAGCCTTAGCCTACCAAAGCCAGAACCGCCCTGGGGACTTGGGTAGGACCTCATGAAATTCCAGGTAGGGGGATAGGTATGGCGCTATTAGGGGAAGCTCACCACCAAGTGGAGGCTGGATCCAGGGGTTCTCAGGCAGTCCCCTGCATGCTCAGGTCCTCTGTTAGAGGGAGGACCTAACTAGGCACTCTCTGGCGGTCTACTGAGACCTGATATTTTTTCATTTTAAGATGAAAATAGGTTACATTGACTGTAGGTTGTTTGGCAGTGTTACAGATATGAAGTGTTAGTATTTTGTTTTGTTTTTATATCATATATTAAAGTAGTATTTAACACTAGAAAGCACACTCACCACTTCTTCCTTCGTTTTTATTGTAATTTCCTTTCTGGGACCTGCCTTGGTTTGAGTCTAGGCTTTCACTGACTTGCTGTGTGTTGTTAGTCTCCTTCCTGTCTTTTTTTTTCAGTTTTCTTAGTGGTGAAGTGAGATACTAGTAACCCCACTGCAGAGGTTATTGTAAAGATTGAGTTGGTGCACATACAGCTCTTAAAACAGTGCATGGCACTTACAAATTCTCAGTAATGTCAGTTGTGCTCACTGCTGTTACAGTCTTACCTTGTTCACAGCTGGCTAGACTACTGACTTTGAATATTACTCTTTATTACAATGAAAACAATCATTTCATTTCTTATTATATTGGATAAACTATAAAGAAACATGTTCTAAATCAGAAAATTATTTAAGTTGGAGCAGCAGCAGTCTTTCCTAGGTTTTTCTTGAGGTATACTTGCCACAGATTAGTTGTAGATATTTAAGATTTCAACATGATTTTTATTTTTTTACCTCTCTCTCTCTCTCTCTCTCTCTCTCTCTCTCTCTCGTGTGTGTAGGTACTGATGGGGTCTAAAAGAGCATGTTGGACCCCTGGAGCTAGAGATATAGGCAGTTGTGAGCTGCCTGACCTGGGTGCTGGGAGCCAAACGTGGGGCCTCTGCAGTGCAGCAAGTGCTCCTAATCTGTGAGCCATTTTTTTCAACCCCTTAACATTCTCTTTTGATGAATGTATACATTGTGAGATGATTGTCCAGTCTAATGAACATTTGTTACCTTAGTTATGATTTTTTGTATGTTGTGAGACTATTTAATATCATCTTTCTTAGCATATTTCAAATACACAATGCAATTGTCCACTCACTCTCCAGTATCCTAGATAGATCTTCAGAAGTAGTTCATTCTGTTGTCCATTTCCCCACTGTCTCATTCTTCTCACCCACCATTCTTCTCTCTGTTTTTATGAGTTTGGTTGTTTTCGAATTCACCTATGTGTGAAATTACATCATGACTTTCTGTGGTGGGCTTATTTCACTTACCATAATGTCCTCCAGGTTCATCCTTAAGTGTTGCAAATAGGAGGACCTCTTTTCTTTTCACTCTGAACAATATTTCAATGTATTACATTTTCCTTAACTATTCCTTTGGTCACAGATATTTAGGTTGTTTCCATATTGTAGCTGGTGATGTGTAGTCTTGAAATCTTGATTATTGTGTGAGGAGAGTAAGAATCATGACATCACGTTTTTCCTTAAAAGTAAGAAAACACAAAAAGATGAACAACTAAATGGCAGTTGAAGAGTAATTTCATAACTCGGAAGCAGTGGGACAATGCTAAATGTTGATAAAATATAATTAGGGAGGTGTTCACAGAGAAGCCCAGTGGGCACAAGCTTGACCTGGAGAATATGCAATGAACTTCGTTTTATCAGGTGGTGTACCTCAGTGTGGACAGCTTGGGGTAGGGGTGTCAGCAGTAGTCAAGTGTAAAGCATACTCTGGTAGAGCTTTCCAGACATCTGGACCCTTAACCTTTGCAACACTGCCTTTCCTTTTCCATGTGCGCCATGTGCATGAACACACCACTTTCCCCAAGACTGACTCTTATTACAACTATACTCAGTATGGCAACATTGAGTGACAGCTATTCAGGAACTGATGGCCCTTAGGCGAATAGAGGTTCTTTTTTCAGTGGAAGTGAAGGTTGTGGTTGAAGACATCCTAATGATGTTTGCTGTGTGCCTCCTTAGAGACAGGAGCTTGATTCTGAGACAGTGTTCTGAAAGCATTCCATTTTGTTTCTCTTGGTTATCTCCTTGCCCAAGTGCTTGTATCAGCATAACATGTTCTTTAGTTTAGTTTGTTTGCTAGCTCTAAGATGATGTGCTACCTCCTTCTTTGTTTATATGATCTTCCAGCTCTGTTTAAAAATTCTTAAGTAAGGGCTGGAGAAATGGCTCAGCGGTTAAGAACACTGACTGTTCCTGCAGAAGATCTGGGTTCATATCCCAGTACCCACATGGCAGCTAACAACTGTCCTTAACTCCAGTTCCAGGGGATTTGACAGCCTCTTCTGTCCTCTGTGGGCATTGCACGACACAGGTGCACTTACCTACATGAAGGCATAACACTCATACACATAAAATAAAAATAGTAAATAAAATATTTAACAAAAAATATTTAACAAAAAATAGTTTATTATTATTTTTTTTATATGTATGAGTGTTACACCTGCATGTAGGTAAGTACACCTGTGTTGTACATTGCCCTTGGAGGACAGAAGATGCCTTTGGATACCCTGGAACTGGAGTTACGGACAGTTGTTAGCTGCCATGTGGATGCTTGGATTTGAACCCGGGTCTTCTGCAAGAACAACCAGTGTTTTTAACCATTAAGCCATCTCTCCAGCCCTGCAAAAAAAAAAAATTCTTAAGTAAAGGCATGATAGTACATGCCTATAACAGTAGCAGCTGGAAGATAGAGGCAGGAGGATCACCACAAGACTGATGTTAGTCTGGCCTACATAGTGAGTTCCTATCTCAAAAAATTATATATATGAAATTATATATATGTGTATATATAATAATATTGTTATTATTAGAGATCCCAGGCTCTATGTTGTATTTCCTTTGTTATTTCTATGGATTTCTACAGGATCATTAACTTCATTTTTGACTTCTTATTGCTATTTAAATAAACTAATCCGTGAATTAGTTTTTTGTGTGTGTGCTTTGACTCTATTGTGTGTCCCCTCCCCCCATTTCAGATTCCCTCTTTTATCACTAATCACTTCTGTGGAACAAATCTTCTAGCCTGTTTATACTATTGTAATTGCCACATAATTTCTCTGTTGATATAGCTCTCCTGTCCTGACTTAGGCTTTATAATGCAATTTTTCTGTAAGTTTTAGGATTCTGCTGACATGGCTTAGAATGCTGAGCTCTTCATGCAGCATTCTCCATCTTGTCTCCTCCCTTCCCTACTGGAATCTCTCTTTTTATGGTCATTTTTGTTAAAAACTTCATCATTTACTACATTGGCTGAGACATTGTATGGATTTTTTCCCCACTCATTCCGGGGATCATAGATGACAAAATCCATTTCCATCCTTTTGCCATCTAACTTCTATCAAATTATATCATTATTTTGCTCTTAGGAACCTGGTGACACTGGCCATTTTGAGACTTTTGACCCCTGGTGACATGGAGCAGATGCTGTGACTGTACAAAACTGCAGTTGTTTCTCCTTTCCAGCCCTGCTGTGATCCTTTAGGTCTTTTAATAACATTAAAAATTATATTGTAGACTGAACTCATACTGCTGGCCTTCCAGTCAAACCTGTTCATCTCTTATAGATCTTAACAAACACCCGGCTGCTGGAAACCTGATCTGTTTCCAGTGTTTTAGCAATGAATGGCAACTCAACCAATAGATAAGATCCAGAATGTGTTGAATTTGATCTGTTTTCTATTTGAAGCTAGGCTTCAATTTAGGTATTCTCTTATACACACAAACAGGACAAAACACATTGCCTATGACATTATATCATTGTTGGAAGAATATATCATTGGAAGAAATTAAATTGAGAACCAGAATCAGTGTTAATTAGCAACTTACTATACTGAAGATAATGAGGTGGATCTTTTAATATGCAGAAGTTCTAACAGATTCTAAGTCTTCCATATGCCTAGGTAAAAGAATTACTGGTGAAGAGAGAATGCAGTGGCTTCCATTAATGGAGAGGAAGCAAGTGATGGAGAAACTAGTTCAATCCTGAGGCTGCTCACTGTATTGACCCAACCACTGGCTAAAGAATATACGTTTACCTTGAAAAAGACCTTGTCTGTCACTTTGCTAGTAATTTATCAAGCTTCAGTCAGATGTTCTGTTATATGACTACTTGTCATTCATTTTTAAGAGAAAAATGTAGCTAAAGGAAGATACATGTATTCTTTCATGCTGGTAGTATTGAAAATAATGGAAGTAGGAAGATGAAGAGAAAGCTGACTGACGGGTATAAAATAGCCAGCAAAAGGAGGCGAAGGCCTTAGTGTTGATGTGGCAGGGAGGACAGAGTTAGTTGACTCCAGTTGTTTGAAGCTCAGATGTTTTAAAATATTTTTCGAAAACTAGTCTACTAGATGCATGTCTTATTCCTTCATGAAGGTTGAACCCATCATACAGTGATAAATATTGAGTTCTTCATTTCTGATCTGTAGTCAGAAACCATCTGCTTTTGTGATAGTTGTGTTAATAACCATTGTCTCAGAGGAATAGATTGTGCATTGGTAAATAGTGCCTGCATGGCCATCATTCCAGCCGTAGATTCACTAATGGCATGCAAGGCAGTGTAGAGGGTCAAGGCAACCCTACCATGGAAGGAATGAATAGTGCACCTGCACAAAGTGGAATGAGCCCCAGTTGGGGGTGCCACTATAATTCATGATGGTTTTTGATCCTTAGCTGGGAACGGAGGTCCATTGGTACACATACTATGATTCGTATATACAGATTTCCCTGAATATTTTTGGACAAGATCGTGAGATTTATTACTTTTCTAGTATTGTCAATTTTTATTTGGCTAAATATCTTGGACTTGTGCTATATCACAAAGCTTTATTGATTTACAGACAGAAAGGATATCATTGCTAATTAATTGAGAAATACTAGAGCTATTAATGAAGGAGAAGAGTCTTTCAACTAACATGAAACATGAAATAGTTGACAAACTGGGAAAATATCTGGAGGGTGTAAAGAACTACAAAGATGTGAAGTCTATATGAAATCCTTTTTTATTTTTGCAAAACTAAGCAAAGCCAAAGAGTAACATTTTTGGACCAGACATTTCACCCTACAACTTTCCCAGCTGTTCAAAAAAAAGAAGAGAAGGAGCGCTTCTTGGCTGCTTTGTGGTTGCTGAAAGCATCGACCCAGGTTTGTAACTGAAACCCGGAGGCTACTTTGTCTTGATTTTCTTACAATAATATCTTCTTTTTCTCAAGAGAACACACTTGTGAGCATGCTCAAGGCCCCTTTATTTTAATTACCATACCTAGCAGACACTGGTGTGTTAGATTGGATTTGTTCTGAGAAAGCCTTTGTTAAGCTTGGAACTGTAATGTAAACTCTTGAGAGGGATGAAGCCATGTCTTGTTCATCTCTGGAACTGAAGACCTAGTCCAGTGCCTAGGCCCACAGCAGGACCTCATGAAATGCTTATTGTATGCTAAACCCAACTATGGAACTACCTTGTCTTGTCATAACAATTAAAATTTCAAGAAAATTTCCCCCTCAGAATATCACATTTATTAATATTTTTGTTTCAGTTTCCTAGATGTTTGGTAAACTTTGACTGTCTGCGTCCTCTCCCCTAATACAGATTTGTTACAGGTCTCTTGACTTGTTTCTTCTGTGGGAAATTAGAACCTTAGTTTTTAAAGAAAATCACTTTCAGATGTTGTAAAATATTCCCATTCCACCGATATGCAAATGCATATCAATGCAAGTCTCACTTTCCCCTTTGCAGTTGTAATTACTCCTAAAAATCCCCTTTTCTTATTTTCCATGAGCGTAGCAAGCACTTTTCCTTTATGTGTGCTGGTAGTGCTCCATGACAAGTTCTTTGCAAAGTAGTACTGAAGTCTGTCTTAGCATAACAGGTTACATAGGGTGTGAGGCCAAGAGAAGCAGAACATAGCATAAATGCATACCCACAGTGGGCTCTGATAAAATCTCATCTTTGAAGGATTTCAAGTCTGCTGTAAAAGAGAAGTTACACACAAGCTCACAAAGCCATGTGTATAATATGAGAGAATCCTCATACCAGCTGTCTTCTGTGGAGCTCTGGATAAGTGGACACATAGAGGACACCATGCAGGAATGCTGTAGTCAGGTCAGGGCATGTTAAATTTTGTTATTTTACAAAAAAAAAAAATAATACTTATTATGTGTGTGTTTTGCCTGCCTGTAAGTGCACCTGTGTCATGCAATGCCTGTGGAGACCAGAAGAGGGCATCTAATTCTCTGTTGCTGATGGTTGTTAGCCAGCATGTGGGTGTTGGGAATTGAATCCTTGTCCTTTGTAAGAGCAGCCAGTGCTTTTAACTGTTGCACCAGCTCTACAGCCCCCCCCCCCCACTTTTTTTAAGAAGGGGTTTCCTTGTAGCCCCAGCTGGCTTAGACTTTGCCATGTAGATCAGGCTGGCCTCAATCTCACAGAGCTCCACCTGCCTCTGCCTCCTGAGTGCTGGGATTAAAGGTGTGTGCTACCATACTGGCCTGACAGGTGTTAAGTTTTGACTAAACTTTTTAAGAGACACCAAATGATTCAATGAGATATAAAACGTGATGATTCTTAGAAGATTCTATAATGACATCAAGCCATATATTAGCATGATATATATATATATACACACACATATGTGCTACCAGTGGAGGGCAGAGGACAACTTGCAGTGTCATTTTGTTGGGTACAGGGATCTAACTCAAGTTTTCAGACTTAGTGGCAAGTACCTTTACCACTGAGTGGTCGGTCTCATCAGCCCCTGTTAACCAGTTTTGAATGTGAATCTTCACAAGGAGACTAATCGCTGACATTTTTTATATATATACACACACATATGTGCTACCAGTGGAGGGCAGAGGACAACTTGCAGTGTCATTTTGTTGGGTACAGGGATCTAACTCAAGTTTTCAGACTTAGTGGCAAGTACCTTTACCACTGAGTGGTCGGTCTCATCAGCCCCTGTTAACCAGTTTTGAATGTGAATCTTCACAAGGAGACTAATCGCTGACATTTTTAGTCAATATTACTGAAAAGTGTATTTTTGTTTACTAATTAATTAGGGCACCTTTTTGCTGTTCAACTAGTTAATTACCTAGTTGTTAACTTATCCAGGTTCCCTGTCTCTACTGTTTCATCCACTTTTTACTTAATTTTTAAATGGGCAGGGAAGTCAGACAAGGAAAGAAAGAAGCTAAAAATAATGGTCTCTCAGTTCCTCTAAAATTGTTGCTATTTGCTTGCAGAGAAATTGGTAGAGAAGTTTTAAAAGAATTGGCCAAATGAGATATTGGAATTACTTTTGAATTTATCAGCATTTCTTTTTCTGTAACAAAAGGTGGCATGTTGATTGTGTACAGAATCAAAGAATTGTCAGACTGTGGAACCCTGAGCATGGGGTTTGGGACTTAAAGCCCTTATTACACAGATGGCTTATGATATATGCTCAGTAACTACTGGTGGAATTGCTGACTAGAGCTAGAGGGGAACTTGGGATGCAGAAGCCAAGGTCCAGGAAGTTTAAAGGCATTCTCATTAGTGACAGCCCAGGACTGGCTGGTTTCCTTCCCTTCCCTAAACTACTTCCCAGCTTCACATTGCCCAGAGGCATGTACTGGCTACATAAAGCCCAACAGCCAAGCTGAAGACTGTGCCCAGGGACGGTAAATCGGAGGCAGCTGGGCAACAGGGGTTTCTTGCCAAATTTGTAAATGTTGGTTGTCAGCAAATCAGAGCTACAGAACCATTTTAGAAAATTTCCAGTTAAAGTGGAATTTTGAAAACCATCATCAGGTCAGTGAAGCTGATTTTATTGGAAGTTAGGGCTTTGCACAGCTGGTAAAGCAACTGGTAATAGTGGTTCAGGCCGAAGACTTCCTCCTCTGACCACAAGTGCCTAAAATCACCCACTAGGGATTGTTCTCCTTGTCATTTGCTAGGGCAAAACTCATTTTCCCTTCAGTGTCTTTTGACTCATACAGCAACTTCTAAAAGAACATTTATTCAATTCATTTCTCTGTAGGCTCCAACCAAGAATTAGTGAAGTAGGCAAGAGGGTTAGAAGTGATTATTCAATGATAAATAGTGGGTCATGCAGAGAAATGATACTTTTACTGCTTCAGAGGCAACAGATATATCTGAAGCACTATAAAGATGTCCAGGTGAGTTTATTGTGTTTTAAGGAAAAAGAAATAGATGAAGAACAGATGAGAATTTTGGATAAAGGCCTAGACCCTGATCACAGATTTTATTTATTTTTTGATAGTATAGTATATAACAGCAAGACAGAATTCATAAGGTGGATCATTTTCCACACAAAAATGTAGCACCTATTTCTTATGCAATACGTGAGAAACTATCTCACAGAAAGAAATTCTGGATCTAATCCTAGTATGTGAGCCAAATGTAATAAGTAAGCCTGAAGCTGGATGACTTCTCAGGTCTAATCAGATGAGGGCATTATGTTAGATAACATGGGGACTAGTTATCTGTCCCCACTAACAGGTCTGGTGCTAGTTACCTGCTTGAGAGATCCTTTAGCCAAAGACATTAACTTCAGAGTACATTCACAAACAGGGTTTGTAGTTGGAATAAAAGACATATTTAATTGTATGAGTGATTTGGGTCAAATAGTATCTTCTTATCCTGTGGTTCTTGAGTCCTTCCAGATGGTAGCATTAGCCCCAGCCTCTAAACCAGCCTTACTCTTCCCCTGTAGTGGACATATAAGCTTTGGTGTTTGTGGAGCTCACCACATAATAAACATTCCCAGTAGTATCAGTGACCACAACCACACAACAAATTTCTTTTCTACTTGGTCAAGCATGTGATAAAATGATTCATCCCAGAACCATTCTTCATGACACATGGGTTGGTTATTGGTTTATTTAGTTCTTGGTTCCATAGGATTTTGGTCTCTACTTTGCACTTATGCCCTAGTTTGCACACGTGGACCCAAGATGATCTTGCTGTACCCCAGCTCTGGGATAGCTCATTCTTTGTGCTTGGGAAGACTTTGTCATTTATGAAATTGATGCCATCATTGGAAAAGCCTTGGAAAATTATAGTACTACCTCACCAGGTATACAGTGAGGATTCAATGAAGACAAATCTCTAAGTGCAATGAACTTTGAAGAATGATGTTTTGTAAATAAAAAAAATATTTCCTGCTGACTAATGCTTTTTGTTTCCTTGCTTTATGAGATAGAATCTCACTCTATAGATCAGGCTGGCCTCAAACTCACTATCCTCCTGCTTCAGTCTACTGAGTCCTGGGATTTCAGGAATGTACCACCATGTCTATCTAGAGTAATGCATTTTAAATTATTTTGTACAAATAAATTAGCAAAATGAGCTTTACAGTTCTGTATATGCAACATTTAAAAATTTGGGGTGGGCG
The DNA here is from genome assembly GCF_000622305.1 of Nannospalax galili. Lineage (NCBI taxonomy): Eukaryota > Metazoa > Chordata > Mammalia > Rodentia > Spalacidae > Nannospalax > Nannospalax galili. Next base: position 552,147 of record NW_008359817.1, on the reverse strand, counting down.
TGGTGGCACACGCCTTTAATCCCAGCACTCGGGAGGCAGAGGCAGGCAGATCTCTGTGAGTTCAAGGCCAGCCTGGTCTACATAGTGAGTTCCGGGACAGCTGGGGCTACAGGGAGACCCTGTCTCAAAAAAACCAAAAAAAAAAAAAAAAATACTAGTTTTTCTTTTTAATTTTTATTTTATGTGTATGTGTGTTTTGCCTGCATGTATTTAAGTGCACCCATGTCATGCAGTGCCCACAGAAGCCAGAAGAGAGGTTTGGATTCCCTGGAACTGGACCTATGGATAGTTGTTAGCTATCATGTGGGTCCTGGGAACCAACTAAGGTCCTCTGCAAGAGCAGCCAGTACTCTTAACTGTTGAGCCACATTTCCAGGCCTGAAAATACTAGTTTTTCAAAGTGTAACTTCTATGTTCTTTATTTGTATGGTAAATTACTGCTTCCATATTTTCTTTTTTAAAATATTTATTATTTTTATTTTACGCATATAAGTGTATTACCTGCATGTATGTAAGTGCACTTGTGTTGTGCATGGCCAGTGGAGTTAAGAAGAGAACGTTGGATTTGCCTAGAACTGGACTTAGGGATGGTTGTTTGCTGCCATATGGGTTCTGGGAATCTAAACCCAAGTCCTCCACAAAAGCAGCCTGTGTTCCTGGTTGAGCCATCTTTCCAACCTTGTTTCCATATTTTCCTATAGATGGTATCAATTCTAAGTAGATTTTCTCTCCCTCTGTGTATCTACAACATTGAATATTTTTATAATAAAATTACTTTTTGTACCGTTCTCTGTAGATTTATTATTTTTCCCTTTATGCAGAAGCCAGTCAGTGACAGGGGCTCATGATCTATTTGCTTTGTCTCTAGAACCTCACATAATGCCAAGTGCATTGTGTGTATTTCAGTATATGCTAATGTACATTATATTCTGTGAATATGAGGTTTCTTACACTCTGAAGATTTTTAAATCTATTTGGATGGGATACTTCCAAAATTCATATCGATCTAAGTTGTGGTTCATGCCAATTCTTGGAGAAATGGGTTGCAAACATGGTGAGTTTGTATGCCTGTTTGCTGCCAGAACCTTTGATTATATTTCTGCGAATGTGGCCACTTAGTTTACATTGCACCCATTAACAATGGAAAAGGAAATAGTCTTTACAATTTTTGTAGGAAAAACTTAATTTGCTTCAAACCAGAATTGTTTTAGTTTAGAATTTGTATAGATTATGGATCCAAGCATACACGCATTAAAACAGACTTAAGGCAATTGAAAACTCCTGTGGGTGTTTGGGTTCCTGCCTCCTGGTTTTTATATCTTGTCTTTTTCCCTTAATTTCAGGGTCTTTTGTCACTCAAGTAATACAGCCTCATTGTGAAAAAAGGGAAATTAATCTGTGGATATTGTTTCTGTGCCCCTCATCTGTGAATTCTGCTTTTTCTCTTTGTCTGACTTTCTCGGTGGTTGCACAGTGCCCACTGTGACAGCTCTTATGTCACACCAGACAGCACAATAGCCAGAGGAAAAAAAAAATGAGTGTATCCTTTTGCGCCTGTGCTCCATGCTCCTTAGAGATGAGAAATATTTTCCTGCGTGTCACACCTTTGTGTCCAGCAATATCCCTCTTCCATTCTGGAGATGCTAACTATCCTATTCCTTCTCAAGAAATCCATTCCTAAACCAGAAGTAGCAAAAATAAAAAATAACTATGATTGGCTTTGAGTTTGCCAAGGTTGGCAAACTTTTTCTTAAAGGGCTGAATAATAAATGTTGGAGACTTTAAAGTCCATCCCATCTGTTCATCTTTGCTGTTGTAGCAACAACAAATAACAAATGAGAGGGTGTGGCTCTGTATCAGTAAGGGATATAATTCACAAGTCAGGTGGCAGGCTCATGGGCCATTATTTTCCAACCCTGAACATTAGGGACTGAGAACATCAGCTTTCGTCAGTTAACCAGGCGCTACCATAAGGTCCCATTCCCAGAGTGCTTCTTTCAGCAGATTAGGGATAGAATAGGGCATTTGTGTGTCTAACAAGTTCTCCTTGTGGTTCAAAAACTTCACTTTTAGAACCAGTGGCTTAGAGCATTTCTTTACCTTGTGAGGTGGGGCTGCCCTGTGCATTGGCGGAACTTAACATCCTTGGCTTCTACCTGTTGAAGTCAGTATCTGTTCTGATTCTCTAGTATAATACTAAAGGAGAAGGAGGACAAGGAGCAAGGAAGTGAGGAGGATGAAGAGGAAAAGGAGGAGTAGGAGGATAGCATGGAAGAAGAGGATGTAGCAGCTAGAGCACTGTTAAGTATTTTCTGTGGGTTCAGGTCTCTGACTCCTTCCTTTCCCCTTAGAGCAGTCTAGCTCTTAGATGCTGGAACAGGTTCGCCATTCCCCGCCACTTTGGGAGCAGGTATATACAAAATCCCTGTGCTGTGATTAGAAAGAAGGGACAAAAATTGTTGGGTAGACAACCAGTGATATCTTCTAGAAGTCATATCACAACAACTCCCAAGGTGGGGGTGGGGGAGATTTCATTGCTCAAAATGTTTCAAAACAGGAAACAATAATGCTGATTTTTTCCCCAAGATTTCTTTTAAAAATACTTTATTATTTTTATTTTTTATGTGTATTAGTGTATTGCCTGCATGTATGTAACTGCGCCAGTGTCATGCAGTGCCCGTGGATGTCAGAAGTGTGTCAGATATCCTCAAACTGAAGTTAGGATTGTTGTTAGCCACTATATGGGTGCTGGGAATTGAACTCAGGTACTTTGCAAGAGCAGCCAGTACTCTTAATCACTGAATCCTCTCTCCAGCTGCTTTCTAAGATTTCTTGAGCAAAGATTCTAGCTGCCAAATTGCAGGAATTTTATAGAAGTGGACAGTAAATTGTTGGGGACCCCTGCTGTGTTAGGTCAAAGTCTCTCCATGTCCGGATAGCCCAAGGGGCTCTCGGCGTTCTTATGCAGAGACTCCTTTTCTCAGCAGGGCGCCTCCCTACTCTCTTCCTGACTCATCTTTACAGACACATGGCCTCTGGCTCTGGAACTGCCAAGTTTTCCTGTGTGATAATCAGGCAATGTCTGACAGCCTGGCAGAAGCCCACCACCACATGTAAATGGGGCATCCTACAAAGCACCTATCAACTAAGGCTTTTGCCACTGTCTTCACACTATAAATATCCTGGTTTTCCCCTTAATAAATTGGAGCTGCATCAAGAGCTGAGCTGTACCAGTCTCTTATTCAGTCTCTCCGGAGGGGGCTGTCCCTTCGTAAACAACGACTCGCGAAGACCCTGCTTTCGCAGTTCCCGCATCTCCCCTCGTGACCCGGTGGCCGTCGGATCTCGAACCTAGAGGGAGTGCCCGGTAGCTTGGAACGGAACACGCCTGGAAGCGCAGTGACTAGTAGAGTCGCCAGCATCCAGTAGCAGCGGAGACCCTCAGCAGCGCAGCTCCGGGACCGCCCCAGCGGCGTGTGAGCAGCAGGCGCTCAGAGATCCCCGCGGGACCCATAGTAAATGGAGAAGTGGGCAGTAAATGGGGAAGTGGGCAATTAATGAGTAAATCATTGGTTAAAGGGGACATCTGAATTTGGCTCATGTAGGATGATTTTCATGTAAATATTGTAAAAGAGTGATTATCTTAAAATTCATTAGGCTTTCAGAAGAACACTAACAGAATTGAGTTTTGTTAGGCTTTCAAGTGAACATTAATAGAATCCATCTTCTATTTCATATAGTTCATATAGCTAAAATATGAAAATCTGTTTGGACTCCCCCCACTTCTGGCTTTGGTTCTTTAGAGAAAGAGTTTCCCTTTGTAGACTGGCCTGGAGCTCTCTATGTAGCCCAGACTGGCCTGCAACCTGTGGCACTCCTTCCACTCCTGCCGTTCACATTCAGACCTTAGAGGTGTACACTATTATGTCTGTGCTGTTTGTACTACTTGCGCACACGCGTGTGTGTGCATGTGTGCTTACGTGTGTGTGTGTGTGTGTGTGTGTGTGTTTGCATGCATGAGTGCTTAGGAAGTTTTTAAATCTTGGACAATATTTGAACTATACTTTTGTTTTTATTTTATTTTTGAAGAAGTCAAAGAAAAATGAAAAAAAATCATCCAGAGTGTATTAAGCGTGAATTGTTCATTATAAAAATGGATATAAAGCCTGAATTGTCTCCTGTTTTATATTCCTATGCATTATTCACTAGTCCATGCCTTCTTACAAGGGAGCCAAGAACATGGACGCACTGAGTGTGGGTGTGGAATCTTGTTTTATTTGTCACTTGTATTCTGCAAAGTTCCAAAAAATGTTTTCAGTTCCTGTTAAATTTGTCAAGTAAGTTGTCCCAAATTAAAAGTAAAATGATAAAAGAGAGAAAACATTTACCATCCCCATTTAAGATCACACTGATTCATAAGTGTCGACATACTGTTGTGCAGCTTTAAAGAAGCATTTTTATTGGGATCGATCTTATCGTCAAAGATTATTATCTAAGAGTCGGAGATGGATGTTTTGGTATGATGTAAAGGGTGATGTGAGACATTGAGACATAAGTTGCCTTAAGATGCTCTATTATTTTTGCCTCAGATTCATAGAATTTTTATCCTTAGAGTTGTGTGTTTTATTTTAAGAGTTACCTAGGTAAGTCCTTGTAACATTTCTATCTAGGGCATGTGTCACAGAAAAACCCAAGCAGATGGGCCAGATGTCTTTCACTAAGTAGTTTGTGCCATCCACCCTCTGGTTATAGATACGTCATGGTGAACAGGGACAAGGAGACCTGGTGTGATGGAGTGGTGGAGAAGGAATTTCAAAGAGAACTTTGTGAAGGTCAGGACATTTTGAATGAAGGAAATCGTGTGCCTCTTGCTTCAAGGCAGCAGGTAGATTTTCTTGAGTCTGCTAGAAATTCCAGGTCTATGAAATAATAGTGTATGTGGGCCATTAAATATGATTGAGGTGATGAAAGGTGATATTAAAATTATAGTTGTGAACCTTTTTTGAGGTCAGAGACTCCAGGGGGACTCTGAGAACTTAGGGGTCTTTCCTCTAGAAAAATCTGTGAAAACATACAGAATGTTCATTAATTTCAGTTTCAGGAGGTTTATCAACCCTGGAGGCCCATGGTTCTTGGGCCCAGGTTACAAAGCTTTAAGCTCAAGAAAAAGTTAGGGTTTTTAGGAACATGCCAATGTTTGTAATTTTATTGTTCACTTGGGAGGCAATTGTGAGGTGCCGTAGTTTTCTGATGTGTGGTTGGTGTGGTCCTAGTAATTTGTGCATTGCTTATAGAATAGCTCTAAAGCAGCTGGTACAGGGGCAACAGGGTTAAAACTAAAAGAGAAAATGTAGAAATTTTACATATTCATCAAGCAAATACAAAAAGTCCAATAGATAGAATTTCAGAATCTTAACAGATCTTTGGCTTAATCAAAATAATCTGAAATATTTGTTAGAAATTTATTTGTAATTTTCCTTTTATTTAATAGTTTTGAGTTCTTTTCTTTTGGTTCTAGATAAACCAGAGCATGATTCATTAGAGTCAAATATCTTAGCCTTTAACTATGAATCTTTATTTACTTATTTTAGTGTTTTCACAGCAGTAAATATAATTTGTTCTAGATATCTAAGAGAAGCAAAGTTTATGTTTTTCTGGATGCTTTTCTTTTCCCCAAACATAATTTATGTTTGATTGATAATACTTTTCCATCCATTTTCTAAAAACTGATATTCCTGAAGTCAATATGGTAAGCAGACCAGGCAGCCTAGGTTTAGGGTATGGCTGCAGAGGGTATCAGACAGTTCTTTTTGAGAGATCCCGACCAAGTGTGAAGCTTTTAGCCTGGCACTTCTACACTCCACAGAATGGCTGTAAGTGGAAGTAACTTAGATGAAAAGTAGCTATAAAAGATTTTCAAAAGCTGTTGATTTCTTATTAGGGGCATTTACTAGTCGTAGTCAAATTCTTTTTCCCAGTGAACAATAGCAATAATAAGTTGTTACTTTGTACAAGATTCTGTACAATAGGACAATGAACTGAACTCTGTATTTGTAAGAAACTTAGCCATTTTAAGGGAGGAAAGCAAATTACCACAAAGTGAATTACAGTGTAAGAGAAGGTAGAGAAGGTAAGAGAAGTGGAGGTGGGGGTGTAGTGAGGGGTGGTGGTAAGATGAGATCCTCCTTGGTTACATTGCAGCTTGAAGCCAACCTGGGCCATGTGAGACCTTGTCTTAGAAAACAAATAAAAGCACAGGCTAAGTTTTGGAATGAACAGATTAAGTAGTAAGTGTAAGTGGTAGAGAAATTCTGATGTAGGAGTGACATCATGAGTCCCCATGTCTGGCAGAGTTTCATAGAGAAAGTTCTCATGGCAGGCACCACATATGTCTCACTGTCACATGTCTGGACCTAATGGTCATGTTTTGGTCTTATCAGTTGTCAGCTCTTATTCCTGGTCATTAGTTGGTACAGTCTTTAAATTTTTTTATTTTTGAGAATTTCGTACATATATACAATGAAATATGATCATATCCACCGCCATTTTCTCCCCCTAAATCCCAAATCACATCTGCCTTCCAACCTCATGGGTTTGGGGCTTTGGTTTTGTTTTTTCTGGTAACTCACTAAGACCAATTAGTGTTGCCCTTATGTAAATGAGTGTGGGGCCAGCCACTGGAACATGAGGAACCTACCAGTCTCCACATCCTCAATAAAAAACAATTCTCCATTCCTTATCAACAATCCACCATTTCAGTAGCTCTTCAGTATGGAGCAGGACTTGGAGATCATCTACCCTATTTATGCCAGGATTTTGACTGGCTTGATCTTGTGCAGGCCTTGTATGGGTAACCACAGCTGCTGTGAGTTCATGAGCATAATAGCCATGTCACATTCAGAGACAGCATTTCACTGCACTCTTCCTCATTCTCTACTTCTTACATTCTTTCTGTCTCCTCTGCCACAAAGTTCCTTTATTCTTGGTGGTGGACTTAATTAATGTAGATATTCCATTTAGAGCTGAACACTCAGCTCATTTATTTTCAGAACTTTGACCAGTTTTGAATGTCTGCATTAACTGCTGTCCACTGTAAAAAGAAGCTTCTCTGACCAAGGCTGGGTGCAGTCCAGGTCCATGGGTATAAGAATACATACTTAGAAGGCAATCTGACAACACGACCATTTGGCAGAATAACAATAACAGGTTCTATACCCTAGGGCTGATAACCTCCCAGCCATGGACTTTTGACCAAGATTATCGTCTGATCATGAAATTCTCTCCTGTTGAGCAGGCCTCAAATCTAAGTGGTTAATTACCCATAACAATTAAGTCACTATTGCTTCAGTAGGCACATCTTGCCTAGGTCAGAATTACAGCATGCAGGGTCCAGCACTAAGTTAGACCATTGGTGTCTTTTCTCCTCTAGTAGCCTGCATAACACCTTGTAGTACATGAAAGCTAGTTATCAAGGAGGTTTCCCAGTCAGTCTTAGATTGATGTCTATGTGTTCTGAAGAATTGAATAGAATTACCTGCATGGACAATGTTTCCAGAAGATATAGGTTATTAAATGAAAATTTCAGTGTAAGGCATGGGATACCTCCCTATGAATTATTGGTCAGGAGGGCTCAGAGCTCTTCAAAACAACATAGGCTATTGCCATTACCCTTAGTTACCCACCATCACTACATGGTATGAGTTGGCACATTCCTCAGGGCATGGCTGGTGTATCTGTTGTGCAACTCCAAATATTTGTCACCAGTGCATAGTAGAAACATAGGAAGTATATTTTTAACGAATGAGTAAATGAATGAAGGGACAGGATGTGTATTTAATCTTGAAGGAATCTACATGCATTTGAGAGTAGGTAAGTAAAACATGTAGGTAGAAAGAAGGAAAACTATTAATGTATGGAGTGGGAATCTTTGTATAGTCTAGAGTGGACCAAATTAGTTTTGATAAAGAGGCTGATGTAGGATAACAATGTAGGTTAAGATTAAATAAAATAAATAGACAAGATCAGTAAGATTTCATTTTTATTAAATTACTCTGTAGCATGGGTATGAGTAAGACATATAACTTCAACTTGTATTGCTACATAAGTGTAGCAACAGTTCATTCAGGAAACATGTGTTTTAGAATTAAATTATGATGTGTAGTATTTATTGTATAATGGTGCATAAAATAGTCTGCAAGGCATCTAAACTATGGTTGCATTCATATACACTTGTCCATTTATATATGTATGGTGAGTTTTAAAAAGAATTGTCAAAAGATATTTATCCAAAATACTAACAATGCTCTCTCCAGATGGTATATAATTGAAGTAATTTTCCCCCCTTTTGTACTTCAGTAATATAAGGGTGATTTGCAGTGCACAGTGTTGTTTGGAGTAACGAAAAAAATAAATGTGAGGAGAAGGTTTTACAATAGAAAAATTGAAAGACTTGAGGGCTTCCTTAGTGAAAAGGACAAAAATGCAATTGTGAGTTAAATATGATGTTGAGGTTTGATGCTGGTTGGAAATACTGATAGCAAAGTTGTGAGAGATGTGTAGCCTGTAGATGGGACATTTTCCATGAAAAAAAATAGCTTATGAATGCCAACCTCTCCAATTTGTAAATATGTGAGGTGACAAATCAATTAGTCAGTTGACAGTGAACCCTGTCAGGTAAAGTGAACATTGGGGGTAATGGAAGCTGGTACTGAACTGTGATTTTTCTATCTCAGCATCTATTCAATTCTCATATGTACTTGAAGAGAACAATGGACACATATTATTTGTTTTCATTTTAGAGATTGAGAAAGCCATTGATAGGAAAATGGAGGAAATGAAGTCATATACAGTGCTTGCTGATTGGTACAGGGGAGATCTCCCAGTTTGTTGACAACTGCTGCCTTATATAGGGGAAACGTCCATCATGAATGTTCATGTGTCCTATCATGATCAGTTCTTCGGTCCTACCTCTTCTCTTCTTTCTGAACCCATACAATAAAAGGTCTCTGTTTCCTAAAGTTTCGATGGCCCCTTTTTTAGGCTTAGCAAATATCATAGGTGAGATGCCATGAAGTGTGGCTCAAAATGGGAAATTCAGTTGTATAATTGAGACAAAAGGGGTATCCTGGAAGTAATATTATGTTTAATGCAAAGTTTCAGAACATCTAATTACACTAGTCTTTCCCTTCTCTAATTACTAATCTTAGACAACATTTCTTTCAATGAGAGAATTAACCAAACTTAAATTTGTCTGCTACAATGTGTTAGAAACTATATATTTCCAGCTCAGCTGAAATGATATGGTTCCAAAGCTGTGTCTTCCCAGGGTCTGTAGACTTTGGCATAAGTGGACTTAAAGCATGGTGCTTCAGTGACTTTCAGAGGGCAAGGCCATCCCGTTTGGGCAATACACACCTTACCTTTTGTTTCCTCGACTGTTCTGGAATTGAAATGGTATTTATTTAATTCCTTTGAATAAAGTATATTAGTTATCCTAATTTT
>NW_008359817.1:540422-542267 GCF_000622305.1 Nannospalax galili | reverse complement strand
ATATTCTTCCTTTCAGAAAGACTCATTGTTTTTGCTACTAACACTGAGATGTTGGTGCATGCATCTCTAATCTGTGTGTATCTGTTTATTACTAATCATAATCGGTTGCACTTGGATCCTTGGCACCTGTGTATATATAAATAAAGTCATCAGGTAGATTTCAGTGGTAATGTTTATCACCTCTACTAATTAACATGACATAAAGTTCCATGCTTCCTCCTCAAGTATAATACATTTCTAAAAAATTTGTTGATTTTTTTTGTGTGTGTGTGTTTGTGTGTATATCACACAGAACATCACAAACCATCTTATTCAACTATACACCCACTCCCATCTGGCACCCTCCCATAGCCTCCCTCCCCGCACTAGAGCCCTTATACTCTGATATCCCTGCTACTGTCTGCTGTGTTGTGGGCACCCCAAACCAATCCCCACTACTTCTCCATCTGGTGAATCTAGTAAGCCTATCTAGAGGTCTTTGGTTCAGGAAGGTCAGCTGTTCCTCATCTAGGAGCAATCAGTTGTCAATACTCCTTTAGATAAGATTGGGGTCTGCTGTTCATTTTCCCAGTTCTATGCTGGGTTACTATCTGGGAGTCCCTTTGGCCACCCTGGCCAACAACTCAAAAGAAGGTATCTCCTATCTGGCATTGTTGCTTGTTATGTAGCCTTTAGCTATGCATATGAACTCTTAAAAAATTACATTGGCCCCTTTAATCTTTGGTTATACTTTTCCTTTTTGGTGTTTAAAGCCATACAGTTGGCCTAGATAAACCAATTTATTTTTACTGTTAAGGTCATTTAAGGATCTGATTCTCAGGGGTCATATGGGCTTGGGAGGAGACCCTGGGTCCTTTCTTTTACCAGTTCCACCTATGTGAAGATAAGTCAAAGGTTCTGTTCCACCATGGCTGGTTTCGCTTGGAAGCATGGGGGAAGTAATTCCTCTATGTTGACCCTCATCTTTGTATACTGGACTCTGGTTCAAGTCCATCTCATGGGGTCTCCTCAGCCTCCTTGATCAAGAGGACAGGTGACCAACCACAATTACAGGACATCTTGAAAGATGCTCACAGTCCCCTGGAACTAGTTGACCTAGGAGGGAAAGGAGCAAAAACTGTCCTTTATGTCCCGCTGATCAAATTATTATAGGCCTCATAGAATGTCTGTTAAACATCCAAGAAGGATGGTACTTAGTTCCAACAGTCTGGTACTTTTAATTACTGTGTGCCATGTAGACAAATCTTGGGTAAAGACCAATTGTTCTCAGATAATCCTTACCTACACATATATTTCTTGACCTGGTATGTATAATTTGTCAGTAGGTTGTTGGACTAATATGGTTCCCTCTGATTTTTAAAACTAGCTAGGCATTATTTATCTCTTTCATTGTCTCACTCCTCCATCATGGTTTCCCCACTTAAGGTGCCCCCATTTTTCCCCTTTCTCCCTTACTAATACCTTTCTCCTATGGTCTTACCTCTCTTGAGCTCCTTCTTTCCTTTATGCTCTAGGTTTCTTGTACACCTTTCCCTCGCCCCCCCCTTAAACTAACCCAATTTTTGTCCATATCTCCCTTATTCAGGCCTGTTTCCTACTGCTCTTGTCTTTCCGGTTCTTTCTTTTCCTTTACCTCCCTGTTTCCTTTCCATTATCATGGTTCCTGTAGTTATGTCTGGATACATACTCACTTATCAGGGTTTGGTTCTAGGATCCACATATGAGGGAGAACACATGCTGTTTTTGTTTTTTGTTTTTCTAAGTCTGTGTTACTTCATTTAGTATAACATTTCCTAGTTCCATCTATTTACCTGCAAATTTCATTATTTCATCTTTCTTTACTGC
>NW_008359817.1:538152-539925 GCF_000622305.1 Nannospalax galili | reverse complement strand
TTACTTCTTGTCTTGATTCTCTGTTTTTTGAGTTTGTTATATATTCTGGATATTAAACCTCTGTTGGATGTGTCACTGAAGATTTTCCCTCATTCTGTGGGTTTTCTCTTCACTTCCCTGGTTGCCTCCTTTGATGTACAGAAGCTTTTTCATTTAATGAGGTCCCATTTGTTGATTCTTGACCTTCTTTCATGAACAATTGATGTCCGGTTTAGAAAATCCTTTCCTACACATACATCTTGTAGGTTTTTGCCAATGTTTTCTTCTAACAGTTTCAGTTTCAAGCATTATATTGAGGTCTTTGATCCATTTGGAATTGACTTTTGTGCAAGGTGAAAGGTAGGGGTTTAGTTTTATTCTTCTACAGGTGGAGATCCAGTTTTGCCAGCACCATTTGCTGAACATGCTGTCTTTCCTCCAGTGAATGTTCTTGGTCACTTTGTCAAACATCAGATGGCTGAGATGGCATTTACTCATATTTGGGTCTTCAATTTTGTTCCATTGATCTATGGGTCTATTTTTGTGCCAGTACTGTGTTGTTTTTATGACTATAGCTCTGTAATACAGCTTAAAATCTGGTGTAGTAACTCCCCTGGCGTTGCTCTTAGTGCTCAGGGTTGCTTTGGCTATCTGAGGTCTTTTGTGCTTCCATATGAATCTTAGCATGGTTTTTTCCAATTCTGTGAAAAATGTCATGGGGATTTTGATTGGGATTGCATTGAATCTATAAATGACTTTTGGTAGGCTGGTTATTTTCACAATAGTAATTCTTCCAATCCATGAGCATGGGAGGTCTTTCCATCTTCTAATGTCTTCCTCAATCTCTCTAAAGATTGAAAATTTTCATTGTAGATGTCTTTAATTCCTTTGGTCAGGTTTATTCTGAGATTTTTTATTTTTTTTGCAGCTATTGTGAAGGGGAGTATTTCCATGTGCTCTTTCTCTGATTGCTTGTTATTGGTATATAGGAAGGCCACAGACTTTTGTAGGTTAATTTTCTATCCTGCCACTTTAATGAGCGTGTTAATAATTTCTAGGAGTTTTCTGGTGGACTTTTGGTTGGTGTCTCTTAGATACAATATCATATCATCTCCAAAAAGGGAAAATTTGATCTCTTCTTTTCCAATTATTACTCCTTTAATTTCCTTCTCTTGTCTTATTGCTCTTGCAAGAGTTTCAAGTACTATGTTAAAGAGAAGTGGAGATAGTGGACAGCCTTATCTGGTTCCTGATTTCAATGGGAATGTTTCCAGTTTTTCTCCATTTAGAATGATGTTGGCTGTGGGTTTGTTATATATGCTTTAATTATGTTGAGGTATGTTCCCTCCAGTCCAATTTCCTCTAGGACTTTGAACATAAATGCATGTTGAATTTTGTCAAAGGCCTTCTCTGCATCTATTGAGAGCATCATGTGGTCTTCTCTTTGAGTCCATTTATATGGTTTATGTCATTTATTGACTTACGTATATTGAACCATCCCTGCATCTCTGGGATAAAGCTGACTTCATCATGGTGGATGATCTTTTTGATGTGTGTCTGTATGTGGTTTGCAAGTATCTTGTTGAGAATTTTTGCATCTATATTCATTAAGGATGTGGGTCTATAGTTTTGTTTTTTGGTTGTATCTTTACCTGGCTTTGGTGTTAGCATGATGCAGGCTTCATAGAAGGAATTTGGAAGTACTCCCTCTATTTCTATGTTTTTGAATAAATTAAGTGGTATTGGATGTAGATCTTCTTTAAATGCCCGATGGAATTTTGTTGTAAAGCCATC
>NW_008359817.1:536884-537853 GCF_000622305.1 Nannospalax galili | reverse complement strand
AGTCATTTATTTGTGTTCTTTCTGATTTTTTGATGTAGGCACTTAGAGCTATAAACTTCCCTCTAAGGACAGCTTTCAGAGTGTCCCAGAGGTTTTGTTGTGTTATATTGACATTTTCATTTAGTTCCAGGAATACTTTTATTTCTTTCTTAATTTCTCTTTTGATCCATTCATCATTTAGGGGTATGTTGTTTAATTTCCATGTGTTCATGTGTTGATTAGGGCTTCTTCCATTGTGGATTATAAGCTTTATCGCATTGAGGTCTGATAGAATGTGTGGAATTATTTTAATCTTTTTGTATTTGTTGAGGTTTGTTTTGTGCCCCAGTATATGGTTGATTTTGGAGAAGGTTCCATGGGGTGCTGAATAGAAAATATGTCCTTTGGTGCTTGGGTGCAATACTCAGTAGATGTCTGTTAAGTCCATTCGATATATGGTATTGTTTAATTTATATGTCTCTCTGTTAACTCTCTGCCCTATTGACCTATCTAATGGAGACAGTGGGGTATTGAAGTCTGCTACTATTAGTGAGTTGGGATTAATCTGAGTCTTAAAGTCCTGTACTACTGTTTTTCTGAAGTTGGGTGCACCAGAGTTTGGTGAATATATGTTCACGATTGTAATATCTTCTCAATTTATTGTTCCTTTGATCAGAATGAAGTAACCCTCTTTATCTCTTCTGATTAGTTTTATTTTAAAGTCTCTTTTGTCAGATATTAGAATTGCAACGCCTGCTTTTTTCTTAGTATTATTTGCTTGGTATATTTTTTCCGTCCATTCACTTTAAGATAGTGTCTGTCCTTGAAAGTGAGATGAGTATCTTGTAGACAACAAAAAGATGGGTTTTGTTTCTTAATCCATTCACATAGTCTGTGTCTTTTGACTGGGGAGTTCAGTCTGTTAAGATTTAAAGTTATTAATGAAAGATGAGTATGGAACCCTGTCATTTTTATTTCTGTTTACATTCT
>NW_008359817.1:526379-536033 GCF_000622305.1 Nannospalax galili | reverse complement strand
TTCAATATTTCTAGCTCTTTTCTGAATTCATTCAGAATTTTATCTCTATCTCCCTTCACTTCTTTGATCTCTTTGTGTGTTCTTTAAATTCCTTGAATTCTTTTATCACATTTGTAATTGTGTTATTTTTTCTCTGTGATTTTGACATGTCAATTTCTTTTGTAGTTTCTGATTCTTTTGTGAGACTCAAGCCTTCAAGTTTAGGTCTGCTTCTTTTTGTAAACTTTGTGTCTTTCCAGTTTAGGTTTTGGGCATGACAAGCTGGTTTATCTATGCTTCTGTTTCTCTCTTTTGGTTTTATATTGTAGTGGCCGGATTCCTTTTGTCTTCAGGAGTTCCCACAGAGTCCCAAGTCAGATGAGGATCAGTTGCTCTCTGGCTTTCTCCTAAGGTCTGGATACCTGCAGACAAGATTTTGGCCTCAGGAATTTGTGGGTTGGACTGGCCTGTGAGGAGGGCCCAGGAAAGATGCTGGTCTAGGGCAGCTGGTGGCCATGCCACCCTGCAATGCAAAGGGAGATGGGGGCGGGAAGAGGCCCCAAGGTTTTCTGCTGACTGCACTGAGGAACTGTGTTGGTCTGGATGCAAAGGATCAGGGAGTGGAAAGGTCAGCCCAAGCATCCAGGAAAGAGTTTGGCAGGATGTGCAGCCCAGGCAAGCAGAGGGAGGTGAGGGCACGGCCAGGCCCAGGGGGCTCCCAGGGACCCCAGAAGGAACTGGGTTTGTCTGGATGCAAAGGACCAGGAAGGAGTGGTGGTTCCCCAGGTGTCTGGGGCACCAAGACAAGGAATGGGACAGGTCCCAGGTCTGGAGATAGGCCTACGTGTTGTGGAGGCCCAGGGAAGCAGAGAGAGGCAATTTTGTATTTTAATTTCATGGTCTGAATAAATCTTAATTTATGTATTTATGTATTTATTTATTTTAGTTTTTTTGTGTTGGGGTCTCCCTGTAGCCCTAGATGGCCTAGAACTCTCTATGTAGACCAGGCTGGTTTCTATCTCATAGAGAACTGCCTGCCTCTGCTTCCGGAGTGCTGGGATTAAAGGCGTTTGCCACCACACCAGGCTTTTTTGTTAATTTGTTTGTGTCTGTGTGTATTTGTGTATGGCCTTTGTGTGTGTGGTCTATGTGCATGTGCACACGTGTATGCGTGTGTGTGTGTGTGTGTGTATGTATGTTTGTGTGTGTCTGTGTGTGCATTGGGGGCAGAGGGAAATGTCACATGTCCTACTATATCACTCTGCCTCATTCCCTAGAGAGATTCTCTCACTATGTCTAGAGCTAGGCCGGCAGCCATTAAGCCCTAACACTCTTCTTATCCCCTGACCCCCATAGGGCTCGGGTTACAGATTTGCACAGCCTTACCTTGCTTCTTTTGCATGGGTACTGGGGATTCAAACTCAGGTCCTCATGCTTGTGCAGTAAGTGCTCTTACTCACTGAACCATCTCCCCAGTAAATCATGAATTCTGAATGAAGAATAAATGTATTTATTTTCTTTTAGGAACAGTTTACAAATAGACTGATGTGTTTGATAATTAACTTGTTATAGAATAATTTGGTCCCTGAGCTGAGCAGAAAATTCTTATATTCCATCCTATGGTATGAATTTGGAATGCTCCACATGTTCACTTGTCAAATGTTTGGTCCTCAGCTGGCAGTGTTATTTTGGAGATTATGGGAATTTTGGGCCATGGGGTCTAGCTAGAAGGAGGAGATCACTGGGAGAGTGCCTTTGGGGGTTATACCTGGTCCCTGGTCCTCATTTTTCTCTCTCTGCTTCCTGTCCATCATGAGGTGAAGAGTCTCTTTGGCCCTGTGTTTCCACAACCATGATGCTTTGTTTGACCAAGCACATACAGCCCAGCAACCAGGGACCACACCCTGTAAAACCAGGAGTCAAGATGAATCTTTCCTCCTTACATCATTTTCTCGGGAACTGGATTATAATGGGGAGAACACTAACACACTATGAAGCGAAGCATTTAGTTACCCTACACTTGACCCAGTGCAGGGTAGAAAGAGGGAGGAGCCCTTCTTGGGCCTTGGAATCATTAAACTCTAAGCTTGTAGGCCTTTCCATAAATAATTTTTTCCATAGCTTTCTTTCCAGTAACTCTTGTTATCTCTCATTCCTGTCATCATGGGCTTATGAAAAGACAATGTTAGTCTTACCTCAGTGCCTTCACTGGTATTTATACCTTACCTAGAATCATTATATTTCTTCGAAAGAGCTAATTCAGGTTCTCCAACCTGTGATGAGGGTTTTTCTAACAGCCACGCCCCTTCATTTCTTATTCCCAGTGAGATTGTTTGTGGAAAGACTTTGAAGTTTACCATTGGATACAGTCCTGTGTGATATCTGACTTTGTTTAACAGATGCCAGTTCAATTTTAATACTTTTACTGAGTGGTACCTTTAATTTTCAAAGACAAGAATTTTCTTTTTGAGGCAAAGTATCAGGAAGATACTGTATTATCAACAAGTATTTGCATTTATCATTAAAATTAAGTGGGAAAAGTTAAGAAATATGATTTATTGAGTTGAATCATAAATATTTGGTACTATTAATTAATCTGAATTGAGACCCTGGCATGAGGTACTTAAATTCAGCAGGAAGTTATATTTGTTATTCAGTAGGGCCAGTTTACTAGTATCCATGAAAATCTACCCCCGTGGTGGTGCACGACTTTAGTCCCAGCACTTGGGAGGCAGAGGCGGGAGGATCTCTGTGAGTTTAAGACCAGCCTGATCTACATAGTGAGTTCCAGGACAGAAGGGGCTTCAGGGAGACCTGTCTCAAAAAGGCCAAAAAAAAAAAAAAAAAGGTTAAATTGAAAAGTGTGTTTCTGAAGCCTCCCTCAGTATGGATAAAAGAATAATGAGTGATATTTAATAAATAATAGATGTGGATCACAGAGATGACTTCTTTTGATTTTTCTCTAGCAAAATGGCTTCTCTTAATACTGAGGTCAAAGAGGGAATTTTTCTCCTAGGTCTTTTTTTTTTTTTTTTTTTTTGTCATTTTGAGACAGGGTCTCCCTGTAGCCCCAGCTGGCCTGGAACTTACTATGTAGACCAGGCTGGCCTTGAACTCACAGAGATCCACCTGCTCTACCTCCTAAGTGCTAGGATTAAAGGCATGTGCCACCACGTGTGGTTTCTCCTAAGTCTTTATAAGGTAGGTATCATGTAATGTGTGCTAAAAGTAGGGATATATGGTCAAATTAGTGAACACCTTCAGACCCAAAATCAAGTAGTTGATTATGTGTGAATCTTAAGAAGGCCATTGGCTCACTGCCTCTAAATTGCCTATTTTTGCCAGTTCTTTGCGGTAGTATGGCTAGCTAGTCACCTCCATCAAAGAGGAAAAAGATGAATTCATTCACTGATTGAATCCAGGACTTGGTGACTCACAAGTGGTTAGTTGGATGTAATTCTTATGCCCACACAATGGTGGGTTGTAGCCTGATTTCCTAACTTTGGAAATTAATCTTTTCTATTTTCTTTTGGATGGTGGGGTAGAGGGAGGCAGAGGACAACCAAAGCAGCCTGTGTCTTCAGAATTAAGTAACATAATTTAGCCTTATTGTTCAATACTCCCTGCCAAAGTTGTCAGGGTAGAATTTTTCCTTAGTCTAAATAATGTAGGCTAAATTTGTTTTTCAGCTTTAGTCAGGGGCTGTCTTGGAAGAAGGGTCCTGTCACGGCTTCTCAAATTCATAATATCCAAGTGAGTTGTGCATGACTTCCTTGTGGATGTGTAGAAACAGCCCTCAGAGATAGCCTTGGGAGAAAAGTGCTTTAAGGGAGGAAGCCCACAGCCAAAGAATCTCCAACCAGTACAAACACAATTGTGCTTCAGAGAAAGAGCTGTGAGAAATGTGATTGGCTTAAATCTATTGTTATTTTTCTTGTTCTAGTGAGTTGCTAAACATGGCAGATCTTGTTAAGAATCATTCCTTAGAGCAAATAAAGCCCTCCAATGTTGTATTGTTTTGTTTTTAACATAGTCAGTTATACTTGTCTAACTTTTGGACTTGTGGATTTTAAGGTATAGGTCAATGTAAGCAAAGAAGGGTTTGGGGAACCGTCTTTTTTCTTCCTTGATTCCAGTGAGAGGCCAACTTCTTGTTGATGTTGATGTTGTTTTGGTGGAGGCTGAAAAATCCCATGATACTTTCAGCAGCAGAGCCAGGTGCCCATTCAGACATGGCCCTGCTGGCCATTCAGGTGAATGGGGGAGATCCCAGGGCAGCTTGTGTTTCTTCCCTTATTCTTTGCTGCTGCAGAAGACCACTGCTCCTGCTCACAGGTGCCATCCTTGTCTTAGCCAGTGATATCTTCTATTCGGCACAAATTCAGTTTGTGATTTGTGTTCTACCCTGTGTCTTTATCATGTGCATGTTCTGAGCCAGTGACAGTGTTTCATTTTATGAGTTGAAATGCAACACCAGTGTTACAGAAAGCAAGAGTTCTTTCTATAAATTTTTTATATAAAAATCTTTTGATCCTCACCTTGTGACTTTTGAAAGTTCGCTGTATCCTGTATAATCTAACAAATCTACTCTTACATAGCATTCTTTGTTTTAAGACATACGTCTAGGATTCCTTGTAATTCATTGGTTTCCCTATTTTTAAACTGTAATTTGTACCAGATGCTTTTTTTTTTTTTCAGATAAGCTGTGGATTTTATTCTTTTTCCTTATAAATAAATTAAAAAACAGGCCTCAGTTTGGAGAGAATTAATGAAGAATTTGGAGATGTTAAATTCCTTATTAGTCTAGTATAAGGATAGTTAACACATTATAGCTCATCATTTATTGAACTTTATCCTAGACGTTAGGCATTGGCTTTCACAACTGTGAGGAAGTGAGTGTTGTTTTACTGCATTCACCATTAGAAAAGCATGGGAATTGTATAGAAAACAAAATGATTTTCCTGAGTTAAATATCAGACTGTGGACTTTAGTCGAGGCATGTGCTCCATGTACCACATCAAGCAGATTTTAGAGTTTTGCAGCTGCAGAAAAGATCCGTGTCATTCTTTCTCCTCATCTGTTGCTAAAATTACTTCTGGGGAGCTCAAACAACGTCTAGCTCCCTCTTCCCACTGTCCTTACAATAAAACAAGGTATAATTTCTCCAAACTACAGTTTGGGGAACCAAAGAATTTATTGAGTTTCCATAAAGATCAGTTAGTGATGGGGTTTCTTACAGAAGCGTAGGCACTGCTGGACTTCCCCCTGCATTGCGGCAGTGACCCTGTAACCTCCCAGCGACTGCCAAAGATGGCGAATGCCACCCCCCCCCCCCCCCCCCGCTTCCCCTGTTCCTATCCTTAATCCCTTCCCCATGTACTCAGCCCGTTGGATGGAGGATGGAAGACGTGATGGACTCTCTCTGCCTCTCCACTCCTATGGAGAATTCATTTGTGGTGAGAGCAAGTGGGTGAATCCATGCTTGAGAAGAAGGCAGAGGACAAGTCCATACAACATCATCCATGTACTCATTTTGAATCTCCTCATCCCAGTGACTCTGGAGAGAGTGGCCAGAGGTGTGTCTGGGTGCCTGCCTTTCTAAACCACTCGATTATTAGAGAACATTTTATGACTAATCAGACAAGTAGTTAGGACAGCATTTCACTTTTATATCCGTATCACAGCCTAGGAGTAAATGATCATCAGCATCAGAGATGTGATAGATTGGAGGCTCTACCTCAAATTAGCTTTTTGAATTTTAAAATTGATAATGAAGATAATTATGGTTCCAGAGAACACAGAATTTCAAACCAAGCCAGACCAGGATCCATTTTATGTAGCTGTTAGGGTTCAGACTTACAGCAACACCCTCCACAATGCAGCAGGTCCTCACAGGTTTGCAAGCCCCTGAGAGTGCAGGAACTGAGTTGATGAGCACCCTGGTCTTTGAAGTCAAGAGAAGCAGACGTTTCTGCTCCTTTTGGCCAGCACAGCAGGCTCTCCCTTTGATGATCTTGAAGAATAAACAGACTCCACGTTTTGACCAGAGACCCAAGGAGTTGCTTCAGCACAGCAGGCTTTCCCTTTGATGATCTTAAAGGGTAAACAGACACCTTTTGACCCAGATCCTGCCTGAGGGACAGATGGGGGTGGTTTTAACGGAAGCTGTTCTGATAAGCCCTGGGTTCCAGCTTCCCCACTACCCCCCAACCTCACCCCAGTGTGCCTAATTTTTAAAAATATCTTCCTGCTTTCTGCATCCCCTGAAACCCCCCCTTATAAAAACCCCAGCCTACAGCCCGTGGGCTGACATTTTCCCTACTCTGAAGGGAATTTGTCCTGTGTGAATTTCCTTTGTGAATAAACTCTATCCTGCCAGAGTTTCATCTGTGTCCTGGTGCTTTCTCCGGACTGACCTGGTTCACCTATCCGATTCATCTATGAGTAACAACCTACATTGTCAGCTGTAAGTTCTCCTCCTTCTAGCCACCTGCACTCTGTCCCTTCATATCAACCTTTTAAATGCTGCATAGTTTCCCTTTTCTTCTGTGCATCCCACATGAATGCACTCACTTCTGTCTTCTGGGTTTGTGCCTTGTAGATAAGGAGTGGGAGTTTTAAGTTCCTGGTACCATAGAAGCAAAAGCTGAGCCTGGAGTTTTTAGTTTAAACTTTTTTACATTGGCAGTTTATATCCTTTCTCATAAAGTAGGGGCTTTAGCTGCTTTTTTCTACTTGATTCATAAAGTTGTGAATACTCAATGAGTATATGTAAAATCATTAAAGAAGGATGTAGTTGTGAGGGATTACTCTGGCTTTAGTACTGAGTTCCTATGTGATTTTAGGTTGCCTATCAAAACTCTTTGGGTTTTAGAAAAATTATTTTCACATAGAACAGCACAGAGTTTGGATATAATGATTTTGAAGGTCTTCTCAAATTAAGACTTCAGATGAATGTATTGAATCAATATTTATAATATTGCTCACTGTAAATAAGGACATTGCCCTTGTTTATAAAAACACATAATATAGGGAATAGTGGTATTGTGTGATATAATAACTTTCTTATAATCTTATCCTAAAATTCATATTCTATTATTGCTAAACTCATCTATGTCAGTCTCATTAGTTTTGGAGTTTTTCATCCAAGGAAAAGAATTCACTGAATTGCTAGAAAAGTAGTTTACATGTTAGAGAATTGCATTTGCTTGGTTTTTAGTAGAACAGTAGTAGTTATTGATAACAGCTATGCGTTGGAAACACAAGATAACAGTCAGGATAAACATTTTTTTTTTTTTTTTTTTGGTCTTTTTGAGACAGGGTCTCCCTCTAAACCCAGCCAGCCTGGAACTCACTATGTAGACCAGGCTGCCCTTGAACTTACAGTGATGCACCTGCCTCTGTCTCCTGAGTGCTAGGACTAAAGGCGTGTACCACCATGTCTGGCAGGACCAACATCTTAAAATCAAAATAACCACTTGGAATTTCTTCAAAAACCCTTAGTCTACAATTTTATGGAAACTTTATTCGTTGGACATACCTAGTAAGAATTTTCTTCTTTTTAAAAATTAGATTTATGGTGGAGAGATGGCTCAGTGGTTAAGAACACTGGCTGTTCTTGTAAAGGACCCAGGTTCAATTCCCACATGGCAGCTAACAACTGTCCATTACTCCAGTTTCAGGGGATTTGACACCCTCTTCTGACCTTTGAAAGCTCTGCATAATATGGGTACACTTTACACATGCAGGCAATACACTCATACACATAAAAAAATAATAAAATATTTTTAAAAATTAAATTTAATTGATAGAGTCAACAAGTAGAAAATTAGCCTAGCAATTAACTTCTTTTTCTTTTTGGCTTTTGAGACATGATCTTGCAAAGTAGCTCAGGTTGGCCTGGAACTCATTATGTAGTTCAGGCTGTTCTCAAACTTTCTGTTCTGCCTGCCTCAGACTCTACCTGCATTAAAAAATTATGAATTTGATGCCAACATTTTGTTGCCAAACTTGGCTCTGAGTTTTCTCCAATAAGTAGTAGGGAAACTTGGATAGTTAATGAATTATTAAAGTAGTACTGATGACCAAGACCATCTATTTTCTGTCAGGCAATAGCTGTTATAAAACCAGAAAAACAACCTGCGTATCTTTAACACTGGTGAACTAAGATATGATTGCTCAGCTTACCATTCTTAGATTCCTGCCAGAATGGATTTCAGGCGAGTCTAATGAACCACATAATCTTTTATAAAATTGTTTTTGTTAATCAAATCTTAACATTCTATAGACTGTGAAAGACTGCTTTTATACCTTTTAGTGTAATCAAAGTAATGGCTGTAGAATAAAAAGTAAAGAGCTGCAAATGCATTTCTCAGGGCTCACAAAGTAAGCTGATCTTTTTTTTATCAGACATGGACACCTGTGTTAGGTACTTTTTGTTGCTGTGATGAAACACCATGACCAAAGCAACTTATGGAAGAGAGTTATTTTGGCTTACTGTTCCACAATGGCAGGGCAGACATGGCAGCAGACAGCTGGAGCAGGAAGCTGAGAGATCACATCTTCAGCTGCAGACATGAAACAGAGTGGCCTGGAAGTGAGGTGATGCTATGAACTCTCAAAGCCCATCCCAGTGTCCTACTTCCTCCAGAAAGGCTCCACCTCCTGAAGGTTCCATAACCTCCTCAAGCAGCATTACCAGCTGGGGCCCAAGTGTTCAAATGCATGAGTCCATGAGGAATGTTTCTCACTCAAATCCCCACAATGCCTCTTCACCAAGATGTCATTTTCCCCCTATATTTAAGACTTTTTTGCATGATTGGAGTGATTCCTGTTATAGTATCCAAATTCACTCTTTATCCAAGTTTTGGAAATTAATACTGGGAATTTAAACAAAATATAGCTGTGTGGGTTAGCTGCTGGTATGATGATAATCTTTTAATATGTTCTTTCTTGAAATGGATTTCAGACTTATAAATGGCACTATGAAATGATTCCAAGCCAACCAGCACCTGATTGGAGTTAGGTAGAAAGTGAATTGTTCTTCAAACTAGCTTTTAATGCCCCTCTCTCTTAGATGTCCCCATCCCCATGTGGTTCACTTCAACTCTTTACAGGGAAGTAAAACAAATGAGGCTCAGAGAAACCTCTCATCTAGTCAAACCCAAGTTTGGCCATTTCCAGAAAAGATCTTGTTTTCATCTGTACCATTTACTTGCTGTGGTTGTAGAATTTTTTTTCCTTTTCAGGGACAAAACCAAATAAATCTCATTTTTTCCTTTCCTTTAAATTTTTTTTTATTTTATGTGTATGAGTGTTATGCCTGCATGCATGTAAGTGCACCTATGTCATACAGTGCCCACAGAGGACAGAAGGCATTGGATCCTGGAACTGGAGTTACAGATGATTGTTAGCCACCATGTGGGTGCTGGGATTTGAACCCAGGTCTTCTTCAGGAACAGCCAGTGCTCTTAACTGCTGAGCCATTTCCCCAGCCCCTTCTTTCCCCTTTTTATTTTTCTATTTTGTGTTTTCTGTATATTTCATTTTAATAAAGAAATTGTAAATTAGAATATATAGCTATCTATTTCTATCTATCTACCTATCATCTGTCTATCTATCTATCTATCTATCTATCTATCTATCTATCTATCTATCATCTATCTATCTATCTAT
>NW_008359817.1:488778-526312 GCF_000622305.1 Nannospalax galili | reverse complement strand
ATCTATCTATCTATCTATCTATCTATCATCATCATCCGTCTGTCTGTCTGTCTGTCTGTCTGTCTATCTATCTATCTACCTATCTATCTATCTATCTATCTATCTATCTATCTATCTATCTATCATCTATCTATCTATATCTATCTATCTATCTTCAACAATCATCTGTGTACTTTGGGTTCCTTTACCAAATTAATTCTGGGGGCTGAAGAGATGATGTAGTGGTTACAAGAGCTTGCTACCTACTCTTCCCGAAGACCCAAGTTCACATCTCAACACCCATGTTGGGAGGTTCACAACTGCTTGGAACTCCAGCTCCAGTAGGTCTGATGACCTCTTTGGCCTCTGAAGGCACCTGCATACATATAGCATACACATACACATAAATATACACATAGCATACACATACACATACACATAGCATAGACACACATATACATGTAAATAAAAAGTAAATATTTGAAAAATAATTCTGGTCTACATTAGAAATTTACGTAGACATCTATTGTTTTTTGACTAGCTTGAAAATACTTAGACGATAGTACTTGAAAAATTGTGTTGTGGGTCTGAAGACGTGGCTTAGCAGTTAACAGCACTGGCTGCTTTTGCAGAGGACCTGGGTTCGATTCCAAGCACCCACATGGCAGCTAACTATTGTCCATAACTCCAGTTGCAGGGGATCCAAAACCGTCTTCTGTCCTCCATGGGCATTGCATGGCACAGGCACACCCACTTGTTTGTAGGCAATATATTAATAAACATAAAATGAAAATAATAAATAAAGAATTTAAAAATTGCATTGTAATGGTGAAAAATGTCATTGCCTTGCAGACGCTTATTGACTTTACCCCAGTTTCAGCTATCCTTTGAACCTGCTTCTGGTCTTCCATTAAGGTTTACATAGCACTCAGCACCAGTTGATGCTCAGTTAGTATGTACTGAGTAGACTGAATATATATGTATATGTGAAATACAGTTTTCGGAATATGTAGTTTTTATTTCATTGGAGAAACAAGAAAGCAGAATTAAACTTTAAAATTAAACAAAAAATTTTGCAGAAGTGAATTTTCTGGCTCCAGTGTGAGCAAGGAAAGAGCACATCTGCTGAATCTGAGTAAATGACAGTGAATGGTCTCACACCATTCCCAGCCTCAGTTTCATCCTGGACAGAGGGGATCTAATAACTCCAGCACACAGTTTTGCTGTGGAGGTCTTATGAAGGAAAGCATGCTTGGCACAGTGGTCTTAGTAGGAAGAGCAGGGGGACGATGAAGGCATCTTCATAAGAAGGCTAAGAAGGCATCTTCTGGCGTTGGGTGGTGTAACCATACAGAATCACAAAGAAATAAATGTAGCACATTCTAACTTCACTTCAACGCACAGCAATGATGTTTATTACTTTTGGAGATCAAGTTAAGTTGTAGACCTAAAAAAAGACTGCTAGGCCTTCCAACTGGTATAGTAGTTACTAGCTCTACCTCTGAGAGAGGTTTCTGTTAGATACAAGAAGCCAATATGCTACCCTTCTAGAATTCGCTAGATGAGATTTATTTGGGTTAACTGAACAGATGTTTGTTGAGCCCTATATGTCTTAGGCCCTACGTGAGTAGTGTGTTAGGGACACTCTGGTCAAAAGAACAAAATGGTCTCAGCCTTCATAGAGTTTAAAACTATTTAAAAAGTAATTCTAAGTGTGGTGGTTACAAAAGAAGGGGACATATAGGATGCTATAAGAATGTAAGATATAGTATTATGCTATATCCTTTGGTAAGTTGTTATATATCTTATATGGAAAATCAATTCCATGAAGAGATGCTGAAATTATTTGGATTATGTAGAGATGAAAAGGCAAATGGAAGATATTGTTATCTTTAGACATATAATTTTTTGTTTTGTTTTAATAAAAAGCATGTTGGTTGAGTTTTTATCCAGGTAATACTACTAATAATGATGATATTCCCACCAGCCTTTATTGTATGGCTACTATGTATTAGGCACTGTGATAAACACATTTATTGCTGAATTTCTTTTGCTCTTAGTGCCAAGCACCTCTTTTACAGAGTGAAAAACTGATGTATAAAGAGACTAAGGAACTTTCTCAGGGTCAAACCTTAAAAGCCTGGATTTGGTTTGTTTGTAAGGAGGTTGATTTCCACTTTACCTGCTTCTTGTAGTTTCTTTAATGTTTGAAGTGTCTGATTATTGCAGGATTACAGACTCACGTGACTATAAGGCCAAAGAAGTAGCAGAGACATAGAAGGAAAACAAAACAAGTAATGTTTCAAACTTGAGTACCTTTCTGAAACAAAGACACTGGGGCATCCAAGGTGGTTTTATTAAAAGAGAGACAAGCAAAGGAATCTGGGTTTTTCATCCCCATGAGTTCAGTTGGTGAGGAGAATCATTCATAGAATTTTTTCATATCTTAACCTGATAACTATTTATGTAGCATTTATCATGTTAACAAAATAGTCAAACGTGCGCGTGCATGCATGTGTGGTGTGTGTGACTTTATCTGTGTCTGAGGATACAGCAGGGCAACAGGAATACTTCTGCTTTGTGGGGTTTAGACTGACATAATTTGAATCTTGGCCTTGATATATGGTTTTGACCAAGTTGCCTAATCTCTCTAAAACTTATTTTTTCATCAGTCACAAATAGTTTTCTAGAGAGATTATTAAAAGATTCACATATAATCTATAGAACATTTTCAAGTCTATTTGTGGCACATAGTAGACACATAGTAAATAGCTGCCATTGTTTGTATTAGTATTTATTTTTATTAGCCTACTAATTCCTTGCAGCAGCTCCTGAGTCACATATATCCCCATCGTTTAGCATAAACAACCCTGTGTACTGCCTTTGCCATTTTGCTCATATACAACCCTTAAATTCTTTCTGTAAGTAATGATAGCTGTCCAACAACTTGAGATGGATGAAAATGAGCTGTGTGTCCACAGCCTCTCTCCTTGGTTATAATAAAAGTGTCATATCAAGTGTTATTGAACATTAAATAAATTTTAAGGAGCATATGACATCCATAAGCCAATAACATAGACTTCGTAGAAGCCCATCTGTCTTTTAGGTACTAGACTACCACCCCTCTGGAAGGTTTGCTTGAGGCAGACTGGACAGGAATATAGAGAGATCTGTTTTCCATCATAGTGGGTACTAAGAAGCTAGTAATCTGCTTCCTCAAAAGCAAGAACTAGTATTATTTAGGCTCAAGACATGGACCCTATCCCACAACTGTATCACTGGATTCATAGTCCCTGTTCATGCAAAGGATGTATGGATGCATTTGTCAAGTGAACCCATTTCTAATATCCATAATCATATTATAAAACATCTAGTCTCACCAATTAAAACTCATTTCTGATAATCATTCTGTAATTCTGTGTCTCCAGTGTTAATTGAGATACCAGTAACCTGAGTATCAGAGCATGTGGTAGCCTACTCTGACGTGTAGGCTGTGCTTCTGGTGGGAAAGATAGCTGTTTTCAAGCATGAGCTCACTGATTTTAGACCAGCGGATCCCAACAAGGGTGATCCTGTTCCCAGGAGAACATTGGCAGTGTCTGGAAACATTTTTGGTTGTTATAATCAGTGGCAGGAATTGTATTGGCATCTTGTGTATAGAGTCCAAGATTCTGCTATGCTTCCCTCCCATTACTGAGACAGCCCCACAACAAAGACTTATCTGTCTCTTACCCTGCCAAATAAAGATAGCAATAATGACTTGAATTAATTCTGGACTCTGCTGTAATGCAGTGCAATGTAGACGGTATGGATCTTGAACCTAGTTATTTAAAACTGATGATAAACTCAATAAATCATGTCACCTTCCACAATGATTGGCCTTGCTCTTATTTACCTGGAGAGTAAGTTGTTCTATACTCGGCTGTGCAGTGCTCCAATGAGTTACCATCTTTGTGGATACCCTTGTGCTGCTGAGCCATCAGAAGTTCTAATTTATATCGGCACAACAAATGCTCAGTGAAATTCAGCCTGCCGTGAGCCAGAGACTGTGGGGTGGCTTGAGCGAGTAATAAGACCATCTCTGGCTTGGAGGCATTTACACTAGAGTTGAAACTAAGCACAGCATATCTTTAGCAAGGCCTCTTTCAATTCTAATGTTCCAACCGGCTATGATTGTAGAGATGCCCACAGTTTACCCAAGTTCACTCTGTATGAAACCAGGCATCACCGCTCATTCATCACCTTGCATATTATTTCCATGTGGTCCAGCTATAGGCCTGTACAGCCAGCTAGTAAGGGTGTAACTATGTCTTTTATCTTAAAAAGCAAAAATATGAAAGCCACAAATGTTTAAGAGAATTAGGATCTCTCAAAGACTGGAACTGTTTTTTTGAGACAGGCTCTTGCTGTAGCCCAGGCTGGCCTGGAACTCATGCTCTTTCCCCCTCCCCAAAGCTGGGATTCCAGGCCTGGCTTATAAAGATAGATGTTTTAAAAGAAAATTCATAGAAAGGAAATACAATAGGACTTTTTTTTGTTTGTTTATTTGTGTGTGTGTGTGTGTGTGTGTGTGTGTGTGTGTGTGTGTGTGTGGATATGTCTATGTCACTTTCATCTCTGTGTCTGTTGTGTGTGTGTGTGTGTGTGTGTGTGTGTGTGTGTGTATGGAAATGTCACTTTCACATCTGGAACTCTGAGCCAAAGAAATTCTTAGCAGCATCACCAGTGCTGTGGGGTCTCTGGGTCCCCTTTTTTGCCATCTACGGTAGATTACTAACATACTATCATTGATCACTGACTGCCTTAAATAAAGGAGTGCTTAGAAGGTACCCAGCCAGCTCCCTAATCCCCCACCAGTTCCCTTCATGGGAGATGGCCCTTCGGGCTGTTTGGGTGGCTCCCCATCAGACGTGTCTGCCTACAAGATTGCTTTCCAGAACATTCTAAACTTAGAAACTACTCAGATCAAACTCTGTGGATGTTGTTTTTGGAGAGTGATAACTATAGTATTCTTCAGGGCTTATAAAATGAGCTCTGACATTGCCAGCTTTAGATTCCAACTTTAATAGCAATTTGTTCATTGAAAGACCATGGCTCAGACAATAGTCATTTGTCTCTCTACAACCTGATTTCATTAATTATTATTTTTAAAATTCGGGTTTCACTTGGATATAGGTAGGTAATTTTATGAAAAGGGGTAAAAAGTTGGTCAGCCGTGGGGGGAAGAGGTAAAATGGTAATTAGGCTGGAGATCAGTTGTATTCATAGCTTTATGGAAGCCAGACATTAGAGTTGGTTTCCTTTTGGGTGATTAAGTTACATGTCTCTTTGGTGAATAAACTTTGCAGAAAGAGCAAAATTTTTCTCTATGTCACTTGTAAATGATTTACTGTCACTCTCGTTTAACATTTTTATGTATCAATGGTGTATATTTGAAACATCCCAGCCAAAGTCTATGTCCAAGCATTGCTCACCTTTGTATTCTGGGCAGAACATTTAAAAGGGAAAAAAAGGTTCTGAAATATATAGTGTAGCGAAATTTCTCAGAAATAATTTGCTTTTCTAAAACCAGTTTTATGTGAATTTTCAAGGCATTTGAAAGTGTGGATTCATGTCAGGAAAAACTCTAATTCTAGATAAGAGCAGCCATTTGACTTCTGAGGGCCAGAGCTGTCGAGCTTTGCTGTTCAAAGCATGAGGTTGTTTGTTCAGTGAGTTGGTCTCTTCATGAAGATGGAATTGTATGACTCAAACTTCTTATGGAATGTGTCCATACTACCTCCCCAATATAGTACCATGATGAAAAATGTATTATATTCCCAGGCTTGCTTAAAAATTTTAAGCTGCATGCTTGTTAAAGGAGAATTTCAGGATCCCTTTCTATCGGAGGGGCAGCAGAAAGTTATCTGGTCCCCTAATGGAAATTAATACAGTACTAAATGGCTAAGAATTAGATTCTTGCTATGCCATTGTAGTAAAAAACCCAAGGGTTGGCTTTTATCTGGGTAAAAGTTCAACACACAATGAATGCTCGTAGGTAGTGAATTGGGCATTTGCTTACTACACAAATACATCTAGCGTTTTATCTGGCATGTCAGCCACGTCCATGCCCTTTCTCTTTTCCTTTTGAATTTTATTTCATTTTCCTTTTGGTGAGAGAACAATTCTTTTGGATACAAGTTGCATCTTTCCAGCCAAAGTAAAAAATCAAGCCCCAGCAACCTTTTTCTTTTTCATTGCAAGGCCTTTGCCATGTTGAAGTCTGGAGCAAATGCCATCACAAATAACCCTGTTGAGAGGGAAGCATGCCCTATTACTGCCGCTTCCTAGACTGAAAGTATAGCCATCTACCCAGTGGCCTACCATCCAAAGAGTGGATTCCACTCAGCAGTCGTTAGATCCTTCTGCAGCTCAGTGCTAGGCAGCAGCGGCTAAAAGGAAATGAAGCAGCTGGGTTTTTCTTTTTTTAAGTAGATGACCGATATATTGAGGTAAGTCTGTTGTTTCCATGTGACATCACGTGGGTTCCATTCAAACTGGGAGCCTAACAGTGCCTGATTCAGTGTGTCGAGGACTTAGGTGGCAGCGTGGTGTTATGGCTCCTAGTTATGTTGAATTTTTAGGTGGATTGACTTTGGAGTTCATCAGTCCATCCAGCATTTATGGGACACCCAGCGTGTAGTGAAAACTGGAAAACTGTGGGCATGTTGGGAGCTTATCAGTTGCTCTTTTTACATAAAATTTCTTGGCTCTGGGTGTGTGTGTGTGTGTGTGTGTGTGTGTGTGTGTGTGTATTTGTGTGTGGTGTGGTGGTATGTCTGTGCATGTGATGCATACATGTGAGTGTGTGTCCTGTGTGTGTATGTGTATTTGTGTGTGGTGTGGTGGTGTGTCTCTGTGTGTGTTGCATGCATGTGAGTATGTGGTTGTGCATGCCTGTGCATGCACATACAGAGACCAGAGTAGGTTGCTGGGTGTCTTCCTCTGTCCCATGCTACTTTGTTGCCTTTAGGCAGGGTCTCATTAAATAGCAGACTTGCCTTTTTGGTTAGGCTACCTGACCAGTGAGCTCTGGGGATCCATAGGTCTCTGCCCCTCAGTGCTGGGGTTTTAATCACACACAGCAGCACCAAGCTTGTTTAAATTCAGGTCCTCATGATTCTGGAGCCATCTCCTTAATCCAGTTCTAGGTTTTTGTAGTATGAATTTCATTTTCCCTCTACCTTTTTATATTGTGCTTTAAAACATTCAAATTATGAAATTTTCTAGCATTTCCAATACTATATAAAAGAAAACCAAACAATGCATAGCCCCCTGAGTAATAAGCCTCAGAGGTTCACTGGAGACCAAATTATTCCAGGCAAAGTCACATGTTTGTGTGTGCATTTTTTATGAGAGGGGATTTGGTACTTTTAGATTTATTTTTATTTTTATTCGTGTGTGTGTGTGTGTGTGTGTGTGTGTGTGTGAGAGTGTGTGTTTGTGTGTGTGTGTGTGTGTGAGAGAGAGAGAGAGAGAGAGAGAGAGAGAGAGAGAGAGAGAGAGATGAAAGCAGGTACCCCAGAGGCCAGAAGAAGGCATTAGATCCCCTGGAGCTGGAGTTATAGGAATCTGTGAGCCACTTAGGTGGATGCTGAGAACTGAACTGTGGGCCTTTGAACAAGCAGCCAGCACTCTAGCCCATCTGTACATGTTTTAATAGAAGTGCCAATAAAGTGAAATAAGAGACTCAATATGTCTAAGTTATATCGCTTTTAGTAATATATTTGATACAGGGTCTCATGAATATTTACTTTGAAACTTGATTAAATTTGGCTACAAAATGAGGATTGTCCTCTTGAATGACCACAGAGGGTGGAGCATGGAAAAGACAGTAGTGGTCAGCTGAGCCTTGCACTTTGGGAGAAGGTACTTGGTAATGTGCTATAAGTACCTGCAGAAGGGTCCTCCTTTTTCAGTGTCATTATTAATCTAATTAAAAGAAGAACTAATCTCTTGTAACTAAACCATATGAGTTGTGCTGACTAGTGTTTTTGTCAACTTGACCCAAACTAGAGTTCCCTGAGAAGAGTGAACCTCAGTTGGGGAATTGCTTCCATCAGACAAACATGTGGGCATGTCTGTGAGGCATTGATGTAGAAGGTCCCAGTCCACTGTGGGTGGTCCCATCCATAGGTAGGTAGGCCTGGGCCATATAAGAAAGGTAACTGAGCAACCCAGAGGAGCAGCCAGTAAAGCAGCATTCCTCCATGGTCCACACTTCCATTCTTGCCTCTAGGTTCTGTCCTTGAGTTTCTGACCTGACTTCCCTCAGTAATAGATTGTTACCTGGGAGCTCTGAGTTGAAATAAACTCTTTCCTCCCCACAGTGCTTTTGGTCATGGTGTTTTTTCACAGCAGTAGAAAGCAGGAACTAAATAAATGAGAAATGAATGGAAGCAATGTTAACTAGTTTTTATTGAGTATTATTTTGTAGGTGAGAAAGCTAAGTCTGAGGACGATAAGGTAACCAGCCAAAGGCTGTTCAGCGTATCGGTGCTGCTGCATTCTCAAGTCACCTGTATTGACTCCAAAGTGTCAGGGTTATTCTGTCATTTTGAATATCATTAAGCATTAAGCCATTGTTGCAATATGGTCATGCTAGTTTCTTTTTATGTTGTTGTGTTAAAATACCATGACCGAAAGCAACTTATGGAAGAGTTTATTTTGGCTTACAGTCCCAGAGGGCTGCATCTTTTGTGGTGGGAAAGCATAGCAACAAGCAGCAGGCATGGTAGCTGGAGCAGGAAGCTGAGCGGTTATGTCTTAGTCACAAACAGGAAGCACAGAGCAAATTGAACTTGGGGAGAGGTAGTGTTACAGTAGCCATAACAAGAAAACTCTGGTCAAAAGAATCGAGTCTCTGGCCCTCTGGCCTGGGTCGAGACCTAACATTCCTGCTGGACCAGGTAAAGCACCTGGCCACAGAACCACCTGTAGGAAGGCAGGCTCACCTTAAGCCATGCTAAGGAGTTAGATGGAATAATTAGTCTTTAATGAGATCATATACTTTTCCTGCCCCTAGTGCAGCAGCTTACCAGGGTGTAGACATGCCCACTTTTCATTGTAGCCTCTCCTTTTCTTCCTCTATCTCCTTTCTAAGCATGCTTTCCTTAACACATTGGGCTGCCCCAAGATTTCAGATTTCCCTACTCTTTTTCTAAAGCTCCCCTCCCCATCATGTGGTGGTGGTCCACCATGTGTCTGACTTCCCCTCCACGCTGGCTGAAGCAGCATGGCTTTTCCTTCTCTCCTCCATTCTCCTCCTAGTGGTTGCTGAGATTTACAGCTCACCTGCCCTGAGGATTTTTCTTTAAACTGTAAAAAAAATTGTTCTTAAGCTTCCTGTTGAGTCCATTCTCAAATTCTTTTATTAATGAGACTAAGAACCTCCAAGAGGGGACCCCAAATTTGCCTATATCGCTGTGAATTCTCAAAGCCTGCCTTCAGTAACATACTTCCTCCAGCAAGGCCATCTTCCTAAAGATTCCATGACCTCCCCAAACAGTGCTCCCAAATAAGTTTCAAGTATTGAAATTCTTGTGCCTATGTGGGATAGTTCTCATTCACTCTATCACAATGATATTTCATTAGTGTACAGAAATTGCTGCATATTAGTGGCTTTTCTCTTTGTTGTGACCAAATACTGGACAAGAAGCAACTTATTTTGGCTCCTGATTTAAGAAGATACAGCCCATTATGGGTGTGTGTGTGTGTGTGCACGCACGCGCGCGCGCGTGCACGCGCAGGGGAGTTGAGCTCTCATTTCCCATTCCATCCAACCCACCACCTAGCCCAAGCAACTTAATCTGCTTTCTATATAAATGTATGTATAGAGTTGCCTCTTCTGAACATTTATATAAATGGAATCATGCAAGGTTTAGTTCATTACAGTGAGCTTCTTTCACTTAGTGTGTTTTCAAGATTCATCCATGTTTAGTATGTATACAGACTTCATTTATTTTTATTGTGGAATAATATTCCATTACATGGATATATCAGGTTCTGTTTATCCATTTATCAGTTGGTGGTCATTGTAGTTGTTTCTAATTTTGGCTGCTCTAAATGAGGCTGCTGCCCATGCTATAGCTTGGATCTGGAGTATTCCCTAGTCTATTAGAGGCTTGATCCCTCCCTTGGTTGGGAGGAAGTGGAAACTTTGAGGAGGTGATGCCTTTTGGGGAGCTTTAGATTTTTGTGGGTATGCCCTTGGAGGGGATCTTGGGACCCTGGTGCTACGCCTTCGTTTTTGCTTCCTCACCACAAGGTGAATAGTTTTATGGGGCTGAGTGCTCCTTCCCTGGTATGCTGCCACAGACCCAATACAACAGGACCAACTAGCATGTCATAGAATGAAACTTCCAAAACCATGTGCTAAAATAAACCTTTCCTCTTTATAAGTTGATTTTCTCAGGTAATTGTTACAGTAACTGGAAGCTGATTAACAAAATTCATGAACAAATTTTTGAGTGCACATATATTTTCATAGCTTTTGTTTCTGTCTTTAAAAGTGGAATTGCTGGTTGATGTGGTAAATCTGTTTAACTTTTTGGGAAACTGACAGACTGTTTCCCAAAATGACTATACCATATTGCATTCCTACCAGCAATGTAAGAGGCTCCAATTTCTCCAGATCCTTCTCAATACTTATTATTACCTTTTACCCCTCATCTATTATAATTCTATGAATTAGCCACTGGAAAATAGTCTGCTGTTTATCTGGTTCTTTTGTGATGGGGCTTTACATGGTAGTTCAAGGTAACTTGAATTCACTGCAATCTTCCTGCCTCAGCCTCCCAGGTTCTAGGATTACAGGCATGTAACACCATGCTTGGCTCTTGTTTTATAGATTAAAAATGCCAAGTCAACAAGCATCAGACAAGATGGCTAATGCATGTGAGAATAGAAGGGAATATGTGACATGGACAGCTCAAAACAATAAGCCATCCAAACAAATTTAAAAGTTTTTGAATCCAATACTGTGTTGGCTGTTAGAGATCATATTTCCCATGTTTTAAAAGGGATGAAACTAGAGCTCAGGAAAGGGAAATAAGTTCAGCACTGACAAGCTCAACAGCAGAGCCAGGAGAGAAGTCTTGTGTGCCTGGTTCCCAGGGGATATGTGGCCTCAGCCATGTTGTGGAGCTCCATTCTCTTAACTTGTTCATACACATTGTCTTTTAATTGAAATAAATTTCCCCAGTTCATGTCTAGTATTGGAAGGTCAGCAAAGTGGAGTGCTCCCACTGCAGTGTCCCCCTAGAATTTGGTCTACATGCTATACCGCCTATGATGAGGCCGACGTGCAGGCGGAAAATTAGCACAGGCAGTGTTTCTTGGTGACGTCTCTTGCTTGAGTATGAATTCTGGCTCTGCCACTTACTGTGTGAGTCTTTCTGTAGTTCTCTTTCCTTATTTTTAAGATGGAGCCAATATCAGCATCTGCCTCACAGGGTTGTTTTGAGATTCAAATGGGCTAACTCTGTAAAGAGTTCAACCTATGTTTAATTCCTAGAAAACCCACAGTGAAATGTTGATGATTATATAAGCATTGGCAGGCAGTTTAGACAACTGCAAACATTGTAATATGAAATTTATAGAAAAATAAATGGATCATCTCTTTTTACAAAGTAGCTTCGCTAAAGAAGGCAGCCTAGAAAATTACTGTTCTGTCTGCTTTTTATAGTTTTGAGTTATACATAATAACATTTCCTCTGTCAAGGGAAAACAATAGCTGTTAACATTATGAGAACTAATTTTCTTTATACTATGACTTTGGGCAGTGCCAGCCTACCTTAGGCAGAAACTAGCCAACCTGAGTGAATCTCATGTTGAAAACCCCAAAGATGGGAAAGGGAGAATGAAGTGTGTATGTCTATGATTGATATAATATACAAGTAGTGTGTTGCCTTAGTGTCTTTATTTGATTATCAAAATGAAGAGCCATTGATGATTTTTTGGACCATATGTGTTTCTGTGCAGAAGGCAGGATACTCAGTGGGAAATCAGAAGATACAATTGGAATCCTCACACATCTCTGTCTTTGCTCATGGTCATGGCCAGTGTGCTCAGATGGCTCTAAGCCTTTGTTTCTTGTCAGAAAATGAAGGCAGAAGTGGGGTGCTGTCAACAATTTCTTTCTCAGAGGGCTGGGTGATAGAGGCTAACATCTCTGAGCACAGTGCCTGGCTTACATTCGGTCCTTAGCAAATGATGCCTGAGCAGCAACACAGTGGGATTCTGCATGCCACACGTGAGATTTGGAGGCAGATTGGCTGGTAGGCTTAGGTGAAGAAATTAGACATGTCCATGTTCACATAGCATGATTCATGTCTACTCGGCTGTTGTGGCTGCTGCTTTCCTGTAACCAATTTTAGAGCCCATCTTGGCAGCTGGAAATATTTGGGATTAATTTCACACTCACTTTATGACTTGAGTGTTTTCCTGAAAGCAGCTCCTTGGGCCTCTGCCTCATTACTTTGGCATCAACTGATAGGGCCATTGGACAGAGATGTCCTTTGGGGTCTCCATTTTATATGGAAACCTTCAATTTGAAGAAGCAATATAAAGGCCATCAACACATCGTCCTTGAAATTGTTAGCATTTATTATTTCCTATAACCTTTGCCTTTTGTAGTTCTGTTGAACACCAGGGAACACACAGCGTGCTCAGTGATGAGCCCTGAACAAAATCACTCTCCCTCAAATACAAGTCCGAGTAGCTCCAGGTGAGCTGGGAGATCTTTTGGGGTCCTGGTCACTCAGGTCTGAATCTTGATGGGTCTAGTTTTTCCAGATCTTTTTACTATACAAATTCTGCTTAATTCATTTGGCTCTCATGGAGAACAAAGTAAACTTGGCTGTTATGTGTAACTAAATTGAGAACATGGAGATCTGTTTAGTATTTCATGCTGGCTAGTAGGTCAAGAAGATTTTCCTTGGGGGTAATTTACATAAGGAATTGTTTATCCCATTTCTTTCCAATTTCTGTGATCATTTGGGGATAGCATACTGTTTCCACAATGGCAGAGAAATCTATCCAATGAGACTGAAACTTGGAGAGACAGTGCTTCTACCAGATTGATGTATTTTGGGTCTTGCTCAGGAAAGAGCCTGTGGCTCAGGCTGCTATCTGAGTCGTTCTTCCACCACAGCTGTGTTTAGCACGTTGGGTGGGGCCATGAACTGACATGCTGCTACACTTAGTGAGAATTTTCCCTTGATACTTAGGAACATGCATAAAAGCTTCACTGAAGTCCCAGCAAGTGTCCCAAACATTTGTTATGCCTGATGGCACTTCACTGAGTAACAGCCCCAGTGCCTACAGAGTAAGCGCCTGCCCTTCAGCTGAACATTCTGGATCTTCTACAGTGGTTACCCATTTAACAGCCTCTTTATTTTCTTGTTATCCTTCCAAGCTGGCCCTCCTCAAACAGGCAGCCTTTACTTTTCTGCTTTGTCGGAGTTGTTTCTTTCCCTTTTAAAGCACCCCTCCCCAGTACCTCTGCCTTAGGAGACCTCTCTTTTCAGTGCGTGCTGGTAATGTTTAGCAACAGATCCTTGTGAGGAGGGGAGAGGGAGCCTGACTCTAACATTCATTAATTTCTGTGTTGTAAATACATCCAGTGGGTGATTTCTAGATGTCAGTGTGAGGTCTCTGCATGCAGAATTGGAAGAAATAGGCAGCAGTTTACCATTATAAGGTGTTAACCAAACACAGACATAATAGACCTAGATAACCTCAAGGCCTACACAATAGAAGGAAGCAGTGAGTTTTGGAGTCCTTACTGCCTTTGTCTTTTATGTAATTTTATTTATTTTAAAGTTCATGTAATCTAATTTTTAGGGAAAGCCATATGAAATTACTGGCTTGCAAAAGTCCTGAAAATTGCACAATTGGTTCTTTCTTATGAGCTGGGAGGGGCTTTCTGAGCCAAGTCCAGTGTGCCCCTGCTTCTCACCCCCAGCTTCCCTTTCCTAAAGCCTTTCATGCCCAGCTGGGGCTGGGCATCCATCTCTGAACCTACAAAGTGCCTACAGCCTCAAGCAGGTTGGGGTGAGACAGACTGAATCCTGTTTTTCTCATTTACTGGATAGGTATACAGTCAGACTGGCTGCTTAATTTGAAGATCCCAACATAAAGTAAAAATGATGGATCCTTGTTAAAAAGGCAGGAAGAAAGGGGTGTTAAAACAGCTACTAAAATAGAAAACCTTTTCCTTTCCCAGTGCTCTCCCTTTCACAGTTTCCAACCATTTAAAATTTTTTCTATTTATAGCTTTTCAAGTAAGGAAAAAATTTAAATTTTAAATTAGCACCAATTTTACCAATAATCTTCATACTGTTAATGACAATTTTAAATGCAAGTATAAGAGCATTCAACTCATATATGCAAATCCACCTGTTTCCTCTGCTGTGTGCATGCCTCATTGGCTGATGGCTTCAAGTAAGAAACACAACTTCAAATACAAAATGATTAAGAATTTCAGACAGAGACAGCAGCACATTGAACAGAGCATGGGGCCCTTCGCAGCATGTACACAGTTAACACATATTGTGTAAAGTACTGTGAAAATTCCTCATATTTGCTGAGTCTGAGTACTCACCTGTAAAAAAGAAATGATTTCAACTAGGTCACAGAGATGTGAGTTGTGAAGACACCGCATGCTGCAGAGCGAATTCATACGGTATCTGCTTAGTTAATTGGAAGGTTTGTCTTTAACAATCATGACATCAAAGCTCTTTTCCTTGGAGGCATCTACAGGACCTCCTTTGTATGGTCAGCATTTGCTACTGTGACTCTTTTCCTTTCTCTAGTAAGAACTCTTTAAAGGTAGAGATTGGGTCTATAGTGCTTTCTGTAAACTCCTGCATATACATGGTACTCAGTAGGTGTTTATGACCCCAATCTTTGTATGAATTAGACTTTTTGACGATAAGCATCTGTGTCAATATCATGGCCCCACAATGAGGCTTAATTGTTAACATTCACAGGAAGAAAAAGAGTATGATTTTAGACTTTAACAGGAGTCAGTTGTGATCATGTGAGAGTGCATATGATTCCAGGTGTTTTGACTTAAGCAAAGTGGCCTCTCCCTTTTCTGGGGACTTCTTGAAGTAATGGGGAAGGGATGCATTCCAAGCCCCATTTGAGTAAAAGAGGCCCCAGGGATATTAACTTTGGTTCATAGTAATCCGTCCCTTTGCAGGCTTCTTTCACACTTTCTTTTCTGCACAATTAGGACATTATTATAGCAATGCTTCTTCCCACTAATTGGTTGTGTCTATGTTTTCTTTCCAACAAATTGTGAGATCCTGTGGGCTATGGGCTCTCATCTGCTTCTTTTGAATGCCAATGGAAAGCACTGTCCTAGGTACAAAGTAAGCAATGTACTTTATGTGATACTGGGTTAGATGCCCATGGCTCCCTAGAGAGCTGACTGAACTGTAACTGTGTTTTGTAACTCCTGTAAGACCTTGACCACATAATATGAATCCTGGTGTACATAGAATTTTCAGGTAAAGACCTTCAGTTGTGCTATCTTTCCCTAACTTATATATCTTTCCCAGTGTCTCCTAGATACTCTGAGGACAGTCCCTGTTCTGTCCTTCTCCTCACATGGAATTTGAGAGACCACACAGCTATAGACTCTATTTGTTTCAATGATGATATTTTAACAACTCCTTTGGGCCAGTGTCAATAAGCCATGAAATATCACCAAATGGATCATCTATACCAGACTTCTGAATCCCATCCCAGTCCTCAAGCTGGTGGGGACTTAGAGAAGGAGCTTACTGCTCCAGCTTTAGCTCTTCTGGTTCTGGGGACTACAGACGCCTTGAGCCTCTGGGGCAGTCAGTTCATTACTTTTAATGAGCACAAAATTCACCAAGACATTAAAATAAAATAGAATCAAACACCAATGGGCAGTCATGGATGGTCCCTCCATTTGCTGCTTTAGTTCCTTTTTCCACAGGATTATTCAAGAGAAAAATTTTAAAGGCAAATTCTGCTACTTCTGCCAATTTTTATCTGAAGTAGATTTGGCATTACAAACCTAACACATCTTGAGCATTTAAAAAAGTTTCATTCCACTGTGGGTTAGTGTCAGACATCTATGTTAAAAATAACAATCTCAACTGGTCAAATATTTGAGCATTATTTGACTTTTGTATATATTAAAGAAATATTGGGATCTCTTAATACCATGTAACATACAAAGACAAACATCAAAAGATGACAGTTATCTTTTGAAAAACTATAATGAATTTCTTTAATATACAAGGCAAAGGTGGTTATTTTGATAGTATTTTAATCGATCTCAATGGCTAATAATAAAGACTAATATTGTTACTAAGATTGCTTATATCACCACATTTTGAAGGAGGTCATTTGATGGTGAAGCATCACTGAATGATGTCCCTATTACTGTGACTTTGTAGATGTTTTCATCCCTGACCATATGGATCTGGAATTACTTTGGATATTTTTTCAAAGAAGGAAGTGAACAGATGAATGATAACTCTTTGATTACTCAGCGTGGCTTCTGCTTGTAGAAGAACAAATTCATCAAGTTGTTTTAAAGAAAAACAAGTGTGCCAAATGTAATTTGTTGAAGGCTCAAGAGTTGTGAACTTATCCCTGACTGAATTTTGTAATTTCTTCAGGTAATCGCTCTAGCAGAGGCAGTTGAGGAAAACCAACACAGTCTGTTCCAGTCGTTTGCCAGGCTGAAGAGTGCCACCCACCTGATGATTCTGCTGATCAGGCTGTGGCAGAAGCTGAGTGCTGAGCAGACCGCTATTCTGGAAGCAGCATTTCTGCCACTGCAGGAAGATACGCAGGAACTGGTAAGGACCTGCAGGCCTGCAGCAGGAGCAGTCTGACAGTCAGTGTGCTTGAGGATTAGGTTTCGGGAGGTGTCACATGGCCCTCTGTGCCTCTTAAGGTGTCAAATGAGGGCTTGAGATTTTACAAAAATGCTGCCTTTTCTTTAAACCATAATGAAAGTGTCATATGAAGGCATTTTTTTTCCTTGAGCTGTTTAAAAATAGGTATATTGTTCATTTTTATGTGGCATCCAGTCTACTTTTTATGTGCCCTTTAATCACTTAGAAGCCAGAGAAAGAGTCATTTGATGGTCTGAGCAATGGCAGTAAACCTTTCAGATTAGCTAATCCTTTCCTTGTCCGCCAGAGAAAACACTTCAGCCATTTTAATTTGTTCAGTGTCCTTAAATTTTAATGGTACTTCAAAGGTTGGAGGGAGCTGAGATAGTCTTGCTGAAAATGACAGGAACAATTCCTTACATTTATAGAGTTCTTACAGTAGTTCATAAAGTCCTTCACCCTTGACCTTAGAAGAGGCAACTCAGAATGAAGAGGAGAAAAATGAGGGTGGAAGTTGGATTTATTAATCAAAGAATTCCTTCAATAAAAACACGTTGAATCACTTGACTTACAAAAGCATATAGGACCAGTAGGTGACATTCTGGCTGGCCTTTTGTGTGCTTTTATTTATGGTGAAATGATATATATCTTGCAAACTACAGATGCTTAAGCATAGTTTTTTATAATGATTATTTCAAGGGAAAAATGATTTCAAGTCCAGTTTTCAACCTAGATATAAGAAAATGGTTATGAAAATAATAGTACTGAAAATGACATTTTTAAAACTGTCTGTTAGGCACTATTTTGGTTATTTCCTAAGAAATATATCATTTAATCTTAGACTTGCCCCTGTGAGAGTGAAGGCATGGAAAGTTTTAGGCTTCCACAATGAAATGCTTTTCTAAAAGTGGTGGCAGTAGAGCCAGAATTTGGACTCAGGTCCATCTGCTCCCACACTATATGCCTCATCCTGGAATGTGGGAAACCACTTGAAGGAAACCTCTGAAGAGATCACGAAGGGTTAGCAGTCATTACTAGAAGTGGTTTGACTAAAGTTACCACCTTCTCATGGCAATTCGTCCATTTCTTGCCATACTCGAGGGCAAGAATCTTATCTTAGTCCTTTTTGAATCCTCAGGACTGGTACGAAGCCTGAACTCAGCATAGTGACTATTTATTCAGTGGACCAATGGAGAGAACGGAGACAGCCGACATGGCAGCTTGGCAGAGCAGGTGCAGTGTGAAGTCAGTCTGTTGAAAGAGGAAGCAGGACAGGGCCACTGTGGAATTTGTAGAGCCCAGTGCAAAGGATAACACATACCCCTTGTTCAAAAAGTAGGGAAAACAAAGTTGATACATTGCTAAAACAGGCAGAGTAGGGCCAGCTAGATGGCTCAGCATATAAAGGCGGGTGCTACACAAGCCTGATGACCTGAGTTTGATCTCCAGAGCCCATGTAATGGTGAATGGAGAGAGGTGATTCCACAAAGTTGTCCTTTGACCTCCACATGTGTACTGTGGCATCTCCATTGTCATGCACTACACACAGTAATAATAAATTAAAAAATTTAAAGGCATGGTAGTCCTTCCTTTAGACTTACTTTCAGTTCTTTTTCTGTTATCCCTATTCAACTGTAGACCAAAAATATGAATATTATTGACAAGAGAAAGACCACTTTAGCATAACTTTTATTATAGTATATTGTTATAATT
Organism: Nannospalax galili; assembly: GCF_000622305.1. Taxonomy (NCBI): domain Eukaryota; kingdom Metazoa; phylum Chordata; class Mammalia; order Rodentia; family Spalacidae; genus Nannospalax; species Nannospalax galili. The sequence goes on along the minus strand of NW_008359817.1, from coordinate 507,692 downwards.
ATTTGATTTTGTTATGTTGTTACTCTCCTAGTGTGCCTAATTTATAAATTAAACCCTATCATAGGTATGTATATGTATCAGAAAAATGTATATCTAGAGTTTGGTACTATCTTAGGTTTCAGACACCCGTTGTGGGTTTGAATATCAGGGTGGGAGAAAGGTGCTGTAAACAAAGATTTTCTTCCTTTCTTTCTTCAATCTCTTTTAACTTGTACTGTATTTCTCTCTTTTTTTTGCCATTTCATGTTTTTCTTTTTTTTTTTTTTATGTGTATGAGTGTATTGCCTGCATGTGTGTGAGTGTACCCATGTCGTGCAATGCCACGGAGGTCAGAAGAGGGCTTTGGATTCCCCTGGAACTGGAGTTAAGGATGGTTTGTAGCCACCATATGGATGCTGGGATCGAACCCAGGTCCTCTGCAAGAGCAGTCAGTGCTCTTAACCGCTGAGCCATCTCTCTAGCCCCTCATGTTTTCCTAAGTAAAGAAAATTGAAAATTTAAATAGGATAAACTTTAATACTGATTTTATAATGTGTAATGCCACTTTTTTTTTACATTGTGTGTGTGTGTGTGTGTGTGTGTGTGTGTGTGTGCATGTGTACACACATTCTACAGGGTGTGTGGAAGTCAGAGGACAGCTTGCTGGAGTTGGTTCTCTCTCTGCCATATGGGTCCTGGGGATCATATTCAGGTTGTCAGGCTTGGCAGCAAGCACCTTTACACACTGAGCCATTTCAGTAGCCCTTGCAATGCCACGATGCTATGAAAAATGAGAGCATTTGCTCACACAGGATGAATGAAATGCTAACTTGTATTTTGTGGTTTACTCACAGACATATTTTTTTCTTACTGAACTGTGCTGTGTGCTTTTTCACCTTGCACCAACACTGCCAGCTCAGCCTTCAGCATACTGAGGAGGAAGGGCTGACAGAAAAGGAACTGTATGCTGCTCTGTTCCCTTTCCTTCCGTGTGATCCTTTTTAGTAAGTGATTTGATAGTGCAAGGAGGAAACAGGAGTAGGAAGAGAGTGGGCGTCTCTGGTCATCCATGTTTCTTTGGATGCTGCAATTTCTCATCCAGACAGCATTCTGGTTGGAACAGAAAGCACAGGGCTGTCAGGGTGCTCCGTCAGTCCAGACATGTACTTTCTTACTTGCAATGTGTCCCCCTCATCCCGGGTCTTGAGGGTTCTGAGCTTATTGGACTGTATCTAAATAGACAGAGAGGAAAAAGACAGCACGGATACTGTACCTGTCTTTTCACATTCATGTGCTTTATTGCCCCATCAAACTTTTCTTAGAAAACAACTCAAAGACAAAATTATTAAGAATTTCAAGATGGTAACAACAAAACCAGGCAGGAGGCTTGTGAACAAGGGAACCTGGCCAACTGCACGCCTCCCCTCAGGAAGCTGTGCCTGAAGCATGAAAGAACTTCCTGGAAAGAAAAGTTTTGAATGTAGGAATGAAATCCCCAAGAGAGACTGGGCTAGGTCTTCTCTGGAAATCATAAAGGATAGCCTAACCGGGGTATGGAGAGTCTTCAGCTCGTCGGCAGGTGAAACAACTTCATCTCTTCTTGGAGCCCTATCTTGCCTACCTGTATGCCCTCTGCTCTCTTACATCCCAAAACTCGCAGAGGAAATTTCTTCCAACTCTCTTCTGAATGTGGGAGGATCAGAAGGTGTGCACATCTGTTATGTCTACTGAAGTCATTAATGAGACAGGACATTTGATAAAAACATAAGTTGGAGAAAAATGAACAAAAAGGTGTTCATATTGCTTGTAATGCTCTTCATGTTTAATTAGGTTGTAGTGTTCACTTCAGACTTATAGTGTTGAGACAGCTTTTATGTCTTAAGAAGAAGGGCGTCCCTTTATGTTCTTTAAGACACACACATACAGCATGTGGTTTTGACATCCTAGTTGACAGTCTCCCACACCATGCCTTTAGACCTTACAAATAAGTGTTATATGATGGGCGTCCCACTGAGATGTGAAAATGAAATGTGCAATCCTGAAATAACTTGGAAGGAGGGTGAGACAGGGAAGAAAGGAGTCTCTCACCAGAATGCTGAAAATAGATCCCATATTGGAGTTATTATGATACCACAAAAAATCTGCATGTAATTTAGATGGTTTGGTTGAGGGCAGATAGCAGAGTACATGTGTGAGGGAGAGAACTTTGACATGTGGACAACATTTTCAGAAGACACTGTCAGCTCAAGGTCAGATGTCCCTGCAGTATCGAGATGGAGAGGTGAAAGGAAATGCTTAGAAGAGATTTTATGTGTTTCAAATAGATCTGCATAATGACTTGTGTTGTTATTTAGATGGAATGTGCCAACAGGCGGGCTAAATGAAATAGAAAACTCTAGAGTATTTTCTTTCAAATGGTATTAGGTTCATAAAGCAAAAATATTTAGAATTTACTAGTCCTAATGAAAAGTAATGTTCTTTGCACTACATTATCAACATTTTGTTTAAAATACAATTGCATTTAGAATATAACTCATCACCATTTTCTTTGACCTATCTCTCTAGTAATAATTTTCCTTTTTTGTCACTTCTCAGTAGAATGTTGGGGCAAATAAATTCTGGTATTATAGACTATTATATGACTTTTTTCATTATTTGGAGAATATTAGATTCTGCAGATAAAAAAGCCCATGTAGAGAAGACCTTATATATTTAATAAAGTGAGTTACCCCTGTACGAATGATAAGATACATAGATAAGACCTTATATATTTAATATAGTGGGTTACCCCATACAAATGGAAAAAAAATTAAGTTTAATGAAGTTTAACGTTTCTAGACCAACATGACTGTTAAGTTCTGTATATATGAATTTTTTTTTGGTCTTTTTTGAGACAGGGTCTCCCTGTAGCCCCCGCTGGCCTGGAACTCACTATGTAGACCAGGCTGGCCTTGAACTCAGAGATCCGCCTGCTTCGATTGGGATCAAAGGCATGCATCACCAAGCCTGGCATATATGACATTTTTAAAGTGCTAAAACTTACATGAGCCAGACATGCTTGGTGGAGATACCTTTTCCCCCTAAGAAAAGTATTAAAGGTTTTATTTCATCTTTAAAAAAGGCTCCTAAAGATACTTCCATTAATGGACTTGCTAATCTAAAATTTTCACTAATGCCTTCCTATAAGGATGCATTCCAAAACAGTATTTTATCACAGGATGTCGGTGTGTGTGTGTGTGTGTGTGTGTGTGTGTGTACACATACATGCTGTACGCATCAAACCCAGGGCCTCATGAATGCTAAGCATACACTTTACCACTGAGTGATACTCCTAGCCCCGACGGAGCAATGTAAAACAAATCATTTTCATACTTTTCAGGCTAAAGACTGAGAGCGTTCCAGTGTTTAAATTCTCAGGATAGAATTTAATACAGCTAGTGACCCTCTATCTATTTGAAGTTCTGTAGATGTTTATATACTACATTGGGTGTCATTGAGGTTTGTGTTAGTGGTCTGAGTCTGAGAAGGTTTAATTGTGGTAGATGTGAGACACACCTATAATCCAGTAGGGTCATTGAGGGTTGTATTAGTGGTCTGTGTCTAAGAATGTTTAAGTGTGATATTAGACACATCTCCTTCCCGTGATGCTTTGCAGAAGCTGAAAGCTGCAAAACTATATATACTTTTAGGACTGGCTTGATGAGATAATCCTTTATCAAGCTATTTAATCATCCAGTGACTTTTTATTGAGTACTACTAGTTTTTAAGCAATACTTGGCACACAGCATATTTCAGTAAACAAGAGAGAGTTAGAGCTCATTTTTTGTGGTTTTACTTCAATGTTACAAGCAAACATTCTAATCCTGAGCTTTCCAATATGGTAGCCACTTACCACATGAAATTTAAATAAACTTAAGTGAAATAAATTAAAAGCTAGTGAAGTCCTCTTCACTGACTGTATTTCACTTGCTCAGTAGCCACATGGGAAAATTGCTTACCACATTAGATATCCCAGGCAGAACATTCCTGTTATTATAGAAAGGTCTGCTGCAGAAGGCCTATTGCACAGCACTGGTAAACATCAAGAAAAGTGGGGTTTTATAAGTTGGATTGGCCATACCACATATTAGCAAACTAATGACAGCAGACCCAGAAACTGACATGAAATTCTGCCTCGATATTTGAATTAGCATCCTTTATTCTGGTGTCCAGGGATCCACTTGGTCATATGTCATCTGACACAGGTATTCTGTCAGGAGCAAGAAATTTCTCTGGGAGATATTTATACATCTATGTAAAGGGATGCAGGAATCCAGTGCAGGTTCTGCTGTTCCGCATTTGCTATTGTTTGAAATATCACCAAAGACCCATGCCCTGAAAACTCAGTTGCCAGCCTGTGGCACTACTGAGAGGCAGTGGCACCTTTGGGAGGTGGACTCAAGTTAGGTCACTTAAGGTGTTCTCTTGAAACCAACATTCAGACTACCAGCCCTGTGCTCTCTTTTTCATTTTCTCACTGTTGTGAGGTGAGCGCTCCCACCAGGATGTTCTCTCACCACAGGCAACAGGGACTAGTGGCCATGACTGAAACCTTGAAACCGCGATCCCCCAAAAAACCTCTTTTCCCTATAGGTTAGGAATTACCTCAGGATCACCTCAGGTATTTCATCCTAGCAACAGAGACCTAAATATTGTGTCCTGCATGTGGCCTTGGCCAACACTGTAGTCACCATGAGTTCTTTATTAAACTTGCACATGGCCTTAGGATCCTTTTGAATACAGCCTTCTAGATCGTCACTTCATTTGGAATTGGTATGCAGATGAATCCTCTTTGACCTTCCTGATCTCGATTCAGATCTGCTTCTCATTATCCTCGTAAATAGCTTAGATGACCAGATTTTTTCATCCAGGAGATGGCAAGCGAGCAAGGAAGAGCGGGATCAACATTTCCGAGTGGGCTGTGTCAGACTTCTCTCCTAAGGCTCATGTGTGTTCGCTTGGCTCTGCAGGAGCCTCTAATGAAAAGAACAACAGCGCACTGGTTTTGGAACCTGACTGCATAGAATCCTAGATTTGGAAGGAATACTGGAACATGGCATAGCATTTTGCTTGACTTTTTCTTTTCTTTCAAAATGTATTCAATATCTTTGGCAGATGTTATCTACCATTTGAAAAAGAAAAGCTTCATTGTGTTCATAAGGACTTATTATCTACCTTCCCTAGTACTGAACTTTAAAACTCTCTGAGAAAGCTAGGATGGAAATTTACCTCAATGGGGGAGGGAAACTTGGACCTTCAGCCTAACATTTTGATTGATTATTCCTTTTAGAAACTGATATGGAAAGAAAAACTTATTTTTAACATGTTCAACATGGTTCATGTGAGAAAACAGATGTTTATAATAGGAAATCCTATTGTGTGGAGGGACTTATCAAGGCTCACTTACAAGGTTTAAAGGTGTCTACGTCACAGGTCAGGTTTGATGTAAGGATCATTGTGCCCGGTGTCTGGATTGAGTGATGACCGAGATGCCTAATCATTACCATTATTAATGAATGCTTCTTAAAAGGCAAACAAGAGGAGGAAGTCTGTCGTCAGTATTAAGTCTGCCTTTATGATGGTTCAAGTATCATCACAATTATAACTGTCTATGGGAACACAGTACAGAAAGTAAATATTTCAGTAGTTCCCATGGTCTTAGCCAGCAAGATAAACATGAGGAATTAGTCCCATGTTCATAATGGCTACATACCCTGTGTTGCTGCTAGTTAGATGCAACTGCTCTTATTTAATTATATACTATTCTACCTCACCAGAGTTGAATATGCCATATCTAAGAGCTTTTTTATACTTTCTGCTTTTAAAATAGAAATAATTGCTATTCATCAGAATAAGAGCCAAGCAGGACACCATGTCTAAGTGGTGACACACAATTTCTAAATTTTCCTTATGAATATAAATTTCATAATTTATATTTGTACAATGCTTCAGTGAGCACATTTACTATTATTTATACATTTAAAAATAAGTCTAAATGAATGGAAAGCATCACTCTCCTTATATGCACAAACTGGTGAAATTAGGTGGGATTTTAGATATAAATAGCTAAACAAGTGAAAACCAAACGACCACAGTGAGGAAAATAATGACTCACCACCTCATAATGCCAGTTTGATTCTTGGTTAGAAGTGTGTTTACATTAAGTGGGTTTTCTCAAAATACATCTATTCAACCTAGTTCGTGTCTACTAATCACCAAGAGGAGACTTTGACAGTTCTGTACCAGTACGTTCCTGACCATAGCCATGGAAATTGGTGATGTCCCTTTAAGCCTACATTCATCCCCTGTGGCTCCTGGCTCAGTTCTGCATCTCCATGTGTAGTCCTCATCCTGGCCTTTGGAAATACTTCCAGGAAGGGCTTGGTCCATTTTTTCTCACCTGGCTGCCACTGCTGTCATGTAAAGCAGCCTTCATGCCCATTTCTGCAGTGGTGACCCTTCATGTCTCTGTGGCACCCACCATTCCTGCTCTCTAGCTGTGCATCTGCATTCATGCTTCCCTTGGCTCTCTTGGAACCTGTATGAAGTTTGAGTGCCACTGCCAGGCAGGCAGGACTTTCAGCCAACTGGCTCTACCATGTCTCATTTATAAAACTACTTTTCTGGCCTCCTCAACTTCTCCCATTCATTCTGCGAAAGCTGTTTCATCAAACCAGCTAGTTGTGCCTTATCCATCACTTTAAATAGCACTTGCTGTTTACCCCTACATCTGCCCTCTTTAGGAGCAGATCAATTTTCATTTCCTCTCTTTCTGGCTTCCATTCTCTTGTGAGTTTCACCTGGGGGCATGACACAGTTTAGCTCTCATTATGTACTCTAACATTGTTATATGTGCCCGTCTTATTTCTCTAATAAATTCAAGAACAGATTCTTTTACTTCCCCATGGTATTAAAGCAATTAAGCATATAGGTCTGTCCAATCATCTGGGGATGACACTCAGTTATTTTCATAATCTCTCATAGAATTTCAGATGCTCATCTAACAACTGTACAGGTTTTTAAGATCAGTTTTTTAAAAGGAAATATTCTACTTCCTTTTCTATGCTCTTTATTTTAGAAGGCACACAAAAAGCTTTGTGTTATATAAGAGCAAAACCTGTTCATCATCATAGATATTAAGATGCAGATAGAATTTGTGGGCTAGAGAGATGGCTCAGTGGTTAAGAGCACTGGCTGCTCTTTCAGAGGACCCAGGTTCAAATCCCAGCACCTACATTACGTCTAACAACCATCTGTAACTCTAGTTCCAAGGATCTGATGCCCCCTTCTGTCTTTTGTGGACATTGCATGGCATGGGTGCACTTATATGCATGCAGGCATAACACTCATACATATAAAATAAAGATAAATAACCCCCAAATAATTCGAATGGATCTTGTGCATGCTCTCATCATTGCTGGGTGAGGGAGAGTCAGTCTTCTTTAAGGGAGTGATTCTAGATAGACTGATCAGGCTCCAAAGGATGGACTCATACCAAGGAACATCTGGGGACAAACTTGACTCAGTAGGCCTTAACACATAAGACGGAATGCATGAAATCCAGTGGGGAGGGCTATGAGGGGTTTGTATAGGGAAGGGGTATAAAGATGATTAAGATGTATTATATGAAATGCACAAAAATTCAATAAAATATACATTCAAAAAAGATATAGATTAATAGCTAGACCACCACATGTATACAGTCACATGAAACATAATGTAGTGATATCTTAGTGTTGGGCTCCATATATGACAATGGTTCCATAAGATAATAGGCAACCTATATGACAGTTGTCTTTGTGGAAGTTCACACTGTGACAGATCACCTTATCACAAGTTTCCCAGAATGTGTCCTGGGTGTTAAAGTGTATGTACATTCATGCATACATTAGTTCATATATCTTCATAACTCCAGTAAGCAAAACAATAATTTTAAATCTTACCAATGATAAATATGTACAAGTAAAAGCCACTGTTAAGTACACTTTAATTCTACTTCTTTAGCCAACTTTGGGGCTAAGTGGTGGAATGAATGTGCAATGAAGTATACACATTACCTACTTGTGATGCTGTCTTTCCAGGGAGCACTCCAGGAACATGTGAATCAGAGAACAAATCCTATGTAGGAATCCACTTGATACCATGATGTTTATAGTTATGAAATAATGAGGCAAACTAAATATCAATAGTTGGAAAATATAAACTGTGGTATGTCAGTTGTCTAGAATACTATGCTATACTGGGATTTAAGTCCCTTCTTTAACAAATACCTAATTAGTTCTAAGTCCTTAAGCAAGTTACCAGACCCTGTACGTTGACCTATCTCCTCATCTGTACAGTGGTGAATTAGCCCACACCCCAAAGGCAATTTGGCTTGGAAGGGAGGGAGTAGTGACCATTCAGATTTGGTTAGTAGCACAGAGGAGAGATGTAATAGTAAGAATGTGGGTGAATTTGACTTCTGCAGCTTCTCCTGAAGACACATCTGGGGTCTGATGGAAGCACAGTCTGCAGAGTGAGGAGCTGACCAGGTTGGAGGCATTTCATGACTCATGCATCAGGCTGTGAGCTGTTACTTAAGGAAGCAATTTCTGTGTTTCAGGTATATCCTTTCCTTTCTTAAAATCACATAATTTAGAGCTCATCAGGTTTGGCTATAGGTTTATCATAAATGATTTACTGAAACATAGTAAACATTGAACGAAAAAATTCATATACTAAGGTTTGTTTTCCTTAAAAATATTATCTATATATTCAAATTATATTTTTCAATTTAAGTTACTGAAAATTACATTGTTCAGTTTCAATGAACTGGACTGTACACAGCCTCCTTTGAATATCTTCACCATCATTTCTGGTTCATGACTTTGGTATTTCATTATTTATGTCATTAGAAGGTAACAACAATACTAAAAATAATAAAAAATGTGCTGGGGGCTGGAGAGACAGCTCAGCAATTAAGAGCACTGACTGCTCTTGCAGAGGACCTGGATTTGATTCCCAGCACCCACATGGTGGCTAACAACCATTGGTATGAGGATATATGAACTGACGCCCTCTTTTGACTTCTTTGGCCTCTGCACGACATAGGTGCACTTACACACATGCAGGCAATACATTCATACAAATAAAATAAAAATAATATATAAGATTTTTTTGAATTAAAAAAAATGTGCTAAACAATATTTTAAAAGACTGTGACCCAGGTGGGGTGTATGTAGCTCAATGATAGGGCATGTGCTTAGCATGTCTAGTACCCTGGGTTCAATGCTCAGTAGCACCACAAATCCCCCCACAAGATAAAAGTCCCAAACATTTGCAGCCCCATCTGGAAATTTTACAAGGGCATATAGATTATATGAGAATACTCTTTATATACCCTTTGAAATCATGTGAGGACTAATTGAAAGCCAAGTATGGTACCTGATATGTGACAGGCATCCAACAATTGATAATTATTATTACTACTGTATTCTAACGATAAGATGCCAGCTACTTGTCATTATTTTATGGCCTGGTTAGAAAAACAAAAACTGCCAATTAGATTATGACAGAGTGTTTTTCAATCATTTAAATTTTAAAGTAATCATTAAAAAGGTCTCTTTGAGTCTTATTTAGATATATTTTTTATTGTATGTTATGTTCCTGAGTAAGAAGAAATGATAAGCAACATACATTGATTCTGGCATTCCTGAAATTGGTTCACATTGTGTATGATTTCTTTTTGTTTTTAATTAAAAAGTATTCTTACTGAGTTTTCATGCATTTCATATAGTAAATCTTAATCAAATTTAGACCCCCTTCCCCATCTGTACTGTCATAGCCCACCCCCCAGGTTTTATGAATTTTGCTAAATATGTTAAATCCTATCCAGTCAAGCATTTAGTACCCTGATGTTCATCCATTGTAGTCTAGTCAGCCTATCTAGAGTCACATCCTTAAAGAAGATCTACTCTCCCTCACTCAGCAGTAATCAGTTGCCAGTAGTTCTTCAGCTGGGGTTGGGGCCTACTGCCCATTTCCCTTGTTCTTTGCTGTATTTTTGTGATTGAGTTGGCATGAGTCTTGTGCGTGCTGTCACTATTGTTGCAAGTTCATATGAGCAAGTTCCCAGTGGCCTGAAACCTCTATTTCCTTATGTTCATGCACCAACCCTGGCTCTTACAATCTTTCCGCCTCCTCTGCTGCAGTGGTCCCTGAGCTGTGGGTGCGTGAGGTTTAATGTGGGAGTCCTATTCAGGGACACACTCTGCAGTCTCTTGTTCTCTAAAAGTTAGTCAATTGTGACCTTCTGTGTTAATCGCCCTCTGTTGCATGAGGAGGCTTCACTGGTGAGAGAGTTGAGGGATGTATTTATATTTTCTCTACTGCCTGTACCGCTATGCTGTCTTTGCTTGTATTGCTTGGCACAAGATAGTAATGTATACACACGTATCTTAGTAATAAGGCATAACATCCAGCATCCTTTTCCTATCTGTTGGGGTCTTGTTTGCCTGACATCCTAAGAAGTACTTAGTTTTGATTTGAAAAAAATAAATATGGAAAATTGCTTGTGTTGTCACTCATGAATACTTGAACACTAATTTTAGGTTTATACTATTTCTGTTGTTTTATGTACACACAGGAACACTTTCAGTAAATGACGGCATAATATAAGTTTAAAAGGTATTCTTTTTTCAGTATTTACTGTGTGTGTGTCTGTGTGTGTCTGTGTGTGTGTGTGTGTGTGTGTGTGTGTGTGCGTGTGTTGTATGTGTGGAGTCAGAGGACAACTTGAAGGCGAAAGTTCTCTCTGTCGTGTGGGTTCCAGGGATTTGAACTCAAGTTGTCAGGCTTAGCAGCTGAGTTATCTTGCCAACCTGTAACAGATATTTTAAATGACATTTAATTCAACAGGATAGCATGATCACTGCACAAAGCTCAGCATAAAACTGGGGAAATGGGTAAGAAGCCCAAGCCTTAGCTGAGGAGCTGTTGGCATCTGATCGCTGCTGGGTGAGGAGGGGTTGGTCGTCTTTAAAGAAGTAGTACTAGGTAGATTGACCATGCTCTAGTGGATGAACTCACACTAAAGAACATTTGGGGACACAAACTTGACTCTCTAGACCTAAGATAAGTATGGATTTGTATTCATGTATATTTGATCTAGATTCTATATTAGAAAATGTTAAACAATTTAATCAACTTGTGGTTTGTTCATGTAATATTAAAATGAACTTAAACTGTATCATTGATTTGTCTTTAAAACTGATGGGAGGTTCTTCACTGTGTTTAATAAGTGTAAAGCCCATTCTGTCTTGAATACCTTTTATTTGACAAATAAAATGATACATTCTAGAAAGAGGGCTGGAGGCAAAAACAAATCACTGTGAAAGCACTTTCTTTGTACCTCTCTCTAAAAATATTTAATTTTCTACATTATTTTAAAGATTTTTCTACTATTAGTGAGTATAAGGTATTTTAAGGTAGAAGTCACATCTGAATTATTTTCGTTTTTTAACTTCACAATGTTTAATGTAATATCATTTACTAATTAGTCCTAATTATTTTTAAATAAATAAAAATGGGGCTGGTAGATGACTCAATGGCTCAGTATATAAAGTACTTGCTGTGTAAGTGTGAGGACCTGAGTTTGGATCTCAGAACCCATGTTAAAAAGACCAGCATAGTAGTGTGCACCTGTAATTCTAGCTCTCTGGTAAGATGGGAAGGTCGAGACAGGAGAATTTCTGGTGTAATCAGTGACAAACCACAAGAGACCTTGGAAGTGGAAGGTGAGGACCAACACCCATTGTTGTCCTTTGATCATCACACATTCTGTGGAATGTATGCTCCAGCATTCACACACACATCATACAGACATACATCATACACACGGAGAGATAAAACAAAATAAGTAAAATGATTATTTGTCCTCAAATGGGTACTTTATTTAGTGGACAATGACATTTAAAGTAATACCACCTCATAATAATGACAGCTTTGAGATTTGAAGTACTGTACAAATGTTATTTTAGTATGGTTGCTATGAAAAATGATACATTCGGTGATAATATAGCTCGGTCATTTTGGATGCTATTCCAGATGCTTGTTCTCCACATCTGAATTATAGTTGAAGAAAATGAAAATAGAACTCTAGTACGCAACTCTTCCTGCAGTTAGACCATGTCCGTTGGTAACCTTGATAAAAAAAGAAGTGTGAAGCCACATCTTAAAATAGTGAAGCTTCTGTGTGGTCCTGAAAAAACCAAACCAAAGGGAAGAGAGGGAAACAGAAGGGGAAGGATCATGCTTTACATTTAAATCGATGGTTTCATGTATTTTGGGACTTTGTTTGTTTGTTTGGTCATTCCCTGTTCGTGGAGATGGTTAGGGGAGAAGTTGATGCCTTCAGTTTATTCATAGGGCTCGTCTCTTATCCTGGACGTCAGTGGAGTTTTCCTAGGTGTCCACCAGGTATGTGGATACTTGGGGAGTCTGTGAGCCTGTGGCATGAGTTTTATGCTCTGATAACAGCAAAGGCTGCTCCATGCATTTCTTTTCATTTTTTAAAAAAGATTTTATATGGGGCTGGAGAGATGGCTTAGCGGTTAAGAATGCTGTTTTTGCAGAAGACCTGGGTTTGAATCCCAGCATCCACATGGCAGCTCACTTCTGTCTGTAACTCTGGTTTTAGGGGATCCAAGAGCCTCTTCTGTCTTCTGCAGGCATTTCACGACACAGGTGCACTTACCTACATGCAGGCATAACACTCATACACATAAAATAAAAATATTTTATTTATTGCTTTTTTATGTGTATGAGTGTATTGCCTGCATGTGTGTGAGTGCACATGTGAGTGCACCTGTGTCATGCAGTGCCCTGAGGAGGTCAAAAGAAGGCATCGGATCCCCTGGAACTAGAGTTATGGACGGTTGTTAGCTGCCATATGGGTGCTAGGAATTGAATCCAAGTCCTCTGAAAGAGCAACCAGTGCTCTTAACCACTAAGCCATCTCTCCAGCCACGTATTTTCTTTTCTTTATGTCTTTGTTTTAGTAGCAGGGCCTCTCTCTGTAGCTCAGGCTGGTCTGGAGCTCACACTATGGACCAGAGTGACCTCAAACATGAGAGTCCACCTGCCTTAGTTTCCAAGTGCTGGAATTACACGAGTCACCACACCTGGGTTTCTCCAGCTATGTTCCACAATAAGTCCTTGCAGTGAGTATCTTGTCCAAGGCCTTCTCACCATCAACTTCAGTAGTCTGTGCTGCAGGCACTTAGAGCTCTGGTAACTTCTAAAACTTTGACTCTGCCAAACTGGAACAGATCAATGTGCTTTTGATTATGCAGCAAATCTCATTTAATCCTATTTAAGTTGTTCAACTGGATAAAGAGGCTGATGGAAGTTTGTGAGTATGTTAATCACGGCCACAAATTTTCATGGAAGATGTCATTTCTAAGATCGGTGTACTAGAAGGAGACTGAGCAGATCTGCTGACAAAAGACTGACAGAGACACATGAAATGGGGACGTGCTTAATAGCAGAGGGAGGAGACAAGGGCATGGGAATAGCAATTCTCCATCCCAAGACAGCTCCCACTCATAGTAACTGTGTAAATTGCCTTATGTTTAGAATGCCATTTGGATGTGATACTACCTACCTAAACTGGGTAGTAGACAGAGCGAACTGAAATGCGATTTGTAAGATTCTTCGACTTTTTTCTATCACATATGAGCTTCTGATATTTCTTCCTCTTGTTTCTGTTATTCCTGCTGTTGTTATTAATCAAGTGAACTAGCACAGAAAAGATGTTCAGATAGCACTCTGACAAGTATCACAGAACTGAATTAACTGAAAACTTAAAATTGCCGAAATTTCTCATTACATTTTAACAAGCACCTGGAAGGAGAAATACTCTTGTCATAGATTTTTTTTTTTTTAACTGATGAGGTAACTGACACCCAAAGAATGAAAAAAAAAAAAAAAACAAACTTAATCAATGACAGAAAGCTTATGTTTAAATTGTAATTTTCTTAATTTGGAAACCCAGGTGTCCTGACTTTCTAATTCTTTGCACTTTTCTTGGCCTGTGCTGCATCTTCCCTGGAAGTAACAAGCATGTTTAAGTATATACAAGCAGGAAAAGTGTGTGCTGGTGCTTAAGAGAAGTTACTGTGTGGTTATGTGGCATCTCACAGCACAAGCCATTGACTGCAGGGGGAACACAGTCTCTCACACAGGGATCACCTTCCTGGGCCTCCAGTGGCCCCTGGATCTCGTCCTGTCATTTTTCACTATCTTGTTAGCTTCCCATTCTTTTGAAGAAATGGTTTTTATACATTTTTAAAAGTTATTCTTAGCGAGAAAATTAGCCCCAATGATCAATCTGCCCTCACCAGAGACAGCTATCCCTTCCAATCTTCATTATCAATTTGATTTTCCAGACTTCATTTTTTTTGGTAAATTGCTTCTGAATAGTGCATGTGCCTGGAAGCATCTCCTTAAAGTAAGTTTTAATATTCAGCCAAAGTGATTGGCTCCATCAGATGTCATTAATGCTTTTTAAAAACCCTATTATGGCCATTTGGAATCAAGTTTCATAATGATTTAGGTTTTCTACTTTGTAAACTTCTCTTTACACACAGAGGTCAGGGTGGACACACAGGTCAGAAAATGGAAGCAAACCAAACGGACCAGAGGAAACAGGTTTGAAGCAAACCACTGCAGCTAAACTCTACAAAGACTACTAAGCTTTAGTTCCTTAAAGAGACTTTAGATTTTTATGCTTGGTTTTTCACAAAGCAATATGGATAAGCCTAAGCATTGGCCCACTTTTGGTTAAAGCTTCAGCTCTGTTTAGTGCTTTTGCATCACAACATAGAAAGACAGCTTTGAAAGCCCAACAGATAAGTTTAAAACAAAAAAGGAATGATCCTGGGGAATGAGGGTAAGCAAATCACATGTAGATTCTTCAGTTCATTTGCCACAAGCTAGAAAAGTTAGGGCTACTTTTCAATACTGTATTTTATAAAAATCAATGACTATGATTTCAAATGTATTGAGATGCCAAACAGACCATATATCTTGGTTTTATTATATATATATATATATATGTGTGTGTGTGTGTGTGTGTGTGTGTGTGTGTGTGTGTGAAAATCTGTATTCTGAGCAGGACCAAGGTACTTTAAAAACTGAGTAGCTATTTATGGAAGATAATCACAGTCTCTTATTGAAGGTAAAATGCAATATGGAAATGGTTTGGCCATGATGGTTTTGTTTTAGGGTTAAGGTTCAAAGAGCTGTTTTCTTTTTTTCTAATTGAATTTTACGATTTTTGTACTATATATATGTCATTATATATATGCCTACAGTCTAATTTGTGTCTCCAAATGTCCTTCAGTGTGAGACCATCCCCTAGAGCCTTGTTAACCTACCAAGAGAGTCACATACGTGAAAGTGTCTGACTCTCCCCCTCCCAGTAACCATCAGTTGCCAATAGTTCCTTTGGTAAGGTTGGTTTTTTTTTTTTCAACCCACTTCCCCATGTCTATGCTGGTATTTTGTCTGGTTTGAGCTTCGTGGGACGTGGGCATACTGTCCCCATTGCTGTGAGTTCATTTGAGAAACTTCCCCACTGTCTGGAAAACTCTGTTTCCTTGTGGTCATCCACCACCTTTGGCTCCTACAAACTTTCTGCTCTCTCTTCCACAATGATCCCTGAGCCCTGGGAGCCAGAATTTTGATATAGACGTCCTATTCTGGGCTAAGCATGCTACAGCCTCTTGTTCTCTGCATGGTGGACAGCTGTGGGTTTCTGTATTAATTATCTGCATTAACCATCTGCTGCATAAAGAACCTTCCCTGCTGAGAGCTGATGCGTTAACTGTTTTCTTTTTTAAAGAGTGTCTAGCTTAGTATTGTGAGCCCCTTTTCTGTAGCAGGAAGCATCACTGAGCCCTTTGTTCTTTGGAAATAATCTGAGTATAGAAAAAATCTCAGAAATTCCCTCCAAATATGTAATTTACCACTGAGGCACAAGGTTTTACTACTTCTTATGTCCCCAGTATTCGTTCTTGCCATTGTTCTCTGTTCATCTCAGCTAACTTTAGTCTGATAGGATATAATGCAAAGTAGCAACCCTCAGGCACTGTGGGTCAGTCACAGCTACCCAACTTTTTCTTATAAATCCTTTACATCTCTTCAACAAGAATTTCTCTTTATTTAAAGATGAATATGATATCAAGCTTGTTTTGCCTTCACAAATACAATGCAAGACAGGCAGTATATGTCTTTTCTTCTCAACTGGCGCCAAGGCCAAAGCCACATGCTCCCCATCTGTTCCTTCAGATGGATCTCTCTTTTTCACCTTTTCTCTTTCCTCTAGAGTTAACTGCACTTTTGGTGATAAATGCCACTGTGGCATTTTGTGGTTCTTCTCTATACTATTATAACTAAGGATGTGGTAGTTCTTCTATGATAAACATAACTTTTCAAGAGTTTATAATTTGTTTGAAAGAAGCTTAAGGATTGCTTTGTATGTTGGATTTCAGTACTATGCTTCTGTTTTCTTATTTTAAAAAGTACGATTGATATTTCTCTGCATTAGCTCCTTTCTCATTGCTGTGACAAGAAGCAGCTTAAGGGAGGAACTTTTTATATTGGCTTACAGTTCAAGAAGAGATACAGACCATAGTGGTTGGGAAAGCATGGTGGCAGGAGCCTGAGGTAGTGGGTCACGCTGCATCTGTAGTCAGGAAGCAGAGGGCTGGCAGGAAGTAGGGCCAGTCTATAAAACCTCATGACCATCCCTAGTGATCCACTTCCCTCCAGAAAGGCTTCATCTCTTAAAGATTTCACAACCAGGCTGGAGAGATGGCTCAGCAGTTAAGAACACTAGCTGTTCTTGCAGAAGACCTGGGTTCGAATCCCAGCACCCACATGGCAGCTAACAGCTGTCCCTAACTCCAGTCCCACTTCGGTGGGCATTGCACGACACAGGTGCACTTACCTACATGCAGGCAATACATGCATACACATAAAATAAAAATAATAAATAAACTATTTTTTAAAAATTAGAGAAAAAAGGATTTCACAACCTTCCAAAACAGTGCTGCCAACTGGGGCCCACAATATTTGCACTCATGAGCCTGTGGGGGACATCTCACACTGGAACTGCCACTAATTGTCTTCCACTTAAATTTGAATATGTTATTACTCATAAAGAGTGTCAGAGTGAGCAGTCTTATTCCTGTTTGATTGACATCTCAGCATTACCCCAGAGGGAGTAAGTAAGTTGTCTAAATTCACACAGTGAAAGCTAGTGGAGGTAAATGAGGTTAAGTCAGAACCCAAAAGTTTAGAGGCATTAACTCACCTTTTTAATTCAAAGATGGCTTGGGAATACTTTTTTAGTTTGTTCTTTATTTAGCTATTTTTTAGTTAATAACCTAATAAATCACCTTTATAAACTTGATCAGACCTTCTTTTAAATTTCTGACATGCCATTTGCTTGGTACTGGGTCAGGCAGCAACCAGTAGAGACCAGTAAGGTAGGTAGAGAAGGGCAAACAGAAGTATAGCCTCAGCTGTCTGGGTTTTCAGAAGCAAGAAGTGTAGTTCTGTTCACTTCCTTCAGGAGGATCAGTATAGGCAATGAAGAGGCCTTGATTTAAAGATCTGGGTCATTGAAGAGGGCGTTCTTGGACCACAGTGATGTGGTCAACTGGAACTTGCCTGGAGTTTAGGAATCTGTGTACCAGCAGGTGAATCATGGAAACTGAGAACTGGGTAGCTGTGCTGTGAGGTGTGCATGGCAGGAAGCATGGCTTTGGAGAAGTCAGACAGCAAGGCCATAGCCACTGGGTCCAGTTCCTTGTACTGCATCTGGTAGAAGCAAGGGAGCTCAGTTTTCTGGAGTAACACTCTCAGAAAGCTCCCAAGGCAGGGGCTCAGGTAGATAACTAAGACAAAAACAAAGTTCTTACAGTGAGGAAGAGCTAAGGTCTTGAGGAAAAAAAAAAAAAAAAAAAGAATCCAATTAGTCCTACTTGAGTAGACCACACTCCCCACAATCAGTGAATAAGTTGATTTCCACTACTAAAAATGGCTATAAAGAAGGTAAAGTAGAATAAAATTATAAATTTAAACACTATTTAAACACTTCCTTTTCTTCCACTTTATTCATGCTTGTGTTTACTGAAGCAGTACACAGGTCAGCTGTGCTGTTAGTGCAAGATGTGGATTTGAGAACTGAAATAAAAATTAGTTCTCACAGAAGAGCACATGCTTACTTCTCTTCCAGATGTTTTCACTGATGTTTCCCCATATTAATATTTTATTTCACTCTTGCAATATGAGGCAAAAGTTATTGTATGAAAGCCAGGCATGGGGACTCACGCCTTTAATCCCTGCACTGGGGCGGCAGAGGCAAGTGAATCTCAGTGAGATTGGGGTCAGCCTGGTCTACATAGCAAGTTACAGGCCAGCTGGGGCTCTAGAGAGACCCTGTCTCAAACAAACAAACAAACAAAAAAACCCCAAAATTGTTAGGATAAAGGTTCAGTGTGTGTGAGCAGGTGGGTGTATGTGTGTTTAGATACAGTGCTGATAATAAAGGTGATGGACTCAGGTAGTTAGAATAGCTAATTTTTAATGCCCTCACATCCTCCTTTCCACGGGGTTTTGTTTCACATTTCTTTAGGCAATTATGCTACTTGTTTGATCAATGAAGTAGCACATTGCATTTTTATATAACAAAATTCTTTTTTACAAGCTCTCTTATTTTCTTTTATAAACATTCCCTTTTATTATTATTGTATTTTAATTTATGCAGCAACTCAGCCCGTCCAAGTAATACTTTGTCAATAACTTTTCTAAAGTATTGGAATCATGCCTCATTGTATTAAAGAAATATG
>NW_008359817.1:486857-488731 GCF_000622305.1 Nannospalax galili | reverse complement strand
TTTTTTTTTTTTTTTTTTTTTTTTTTTTATTTGAACTGCAGGTTGGCAGCAGGAAAAGAAATCTGTGGTAGTGCCTCTGTGCTGACTAAATACCATTTGTAATTACACTTTCTAATAAGCTACTATAGTCTGTTTACAATATAGTAACTTGTTTAGATGATCAGTCTATAAGGTGGAGAAACTAGTTTAATGCTGAATGACCATACAGCATATGAATGCCAATTATACTCAAGGGATCTTTCTTTCGTACACCCCAGAAGACTTTGTCAAAGGCTCCAGAAGCAAGTTGGAGATGTGTCCTCCCCAGAAGATTACTACCTCTTCCCATTCTTATTGAAATACAAAGTGAATTTTGAATATTAATCTACTTTATATTTTGCTAGCTGTAGAAAGTTTGTCTTTGAAGTAACTAGTGCATTATTATTCTGTGGTGGTTTGGAGTTGGAAGCTGTTTTTACAGTCTTTGAGGTACCTTTGAAAGGATTCTCAGGGTCATTTTATGTCATAATTTTCCCTGTGGCACCTACTATAGGTAGATAGAAATGAGTCAGTGTAGGCAAAAAGTCTTGATTGACTGCTCATGCCTATTAATGGCAAACTCTCTAGTGGGTGTAGATGGTCTGCATTTTGGGTATAAGGAACCAGCTGTATGAGCCCAGAAAGAGCATGTGAGCGTGGAAGAGGCCTAAGCTGTGTCTGCTCATCGTGAATCAAGAGCATGACACAGCTGCCAAGAGCAGAGCTGATTAGAGTCCAGGCTTACAGGTAGGGTTCCTGAAAACAGGAGAGAGGGAAGTATGTTACCCTTCACTCCCAGCCCCAGGCCAGGGGTCTGGAATCAGTTTGAGGCTCCATCCTTAGATGCATCAAAGTTTTTTAAGTGTTTAACATTGGAACCCATTCAAAGAAGGGTGGTCAAGTTGGAGAGAAAACGTGAAGGCATGTTTACATAAGGAAGAGCTGGAGGGACTGGGATGTTTATTCTGGAGAAGAGGATACAGAATTTCTATCCTCACAGATATAAAGGACTGTCATGTAGAAGAGAAGTTAGTCTTATTTTGCATGGATCTAGAGGGTAGAAGGTCACTGGGACAGATTTGGTTTAGAAAATAGCTTTCTGCTGGCTGTACATGTCCTGAGAGAAGTAAACAGCTCAAAAAGTAGTATCATTTTGCATCTTGAAAATAGCCATGTTGAGGCAGTGGTTGCTGTTGTATGAAGGATTTGAGGAAATCATATAAGACTAGACTTACACATCTTCAATGTCTCCTCAACTCTAAGATCCTAGTTTTATATATTAATATGTTTCTGACCAGCAAACCCATTTCTTGGCCACAGTTTGCCAAGCACAGGGATGTGGGGGAATTCTGGCACTCACTGGGAAAATTGGATGTACAAACATAGCACAGAGCAAGATATTCTGGGATAGAACTAGGTGGGGAAGGTGCAAGGAGTCCAAACAGGGCCAGTAGATGCCATGCTTGTTGTAAGTGGAGTTGGCCAGATAAAAAGTATAGAGAGGGCAGAGTAGAGGAGGCCATTGCAGCATGAGAGCTGAGCAAGTACAGAGGCTTAAGTGACAGGGAGGGTGGGTGCAGGTGGCTAGGAAGAGAGGCGCACAGTAATCAATTGAGTATTGAAACATAGGGGTTGAAGCTTGGGAGTCATGCCATCCAACTTGCATATTTGAAAGATGGCTCAAAGGCAAGCTTGAGTGAGAGCTCCGACAACCAACTTCTCTCCAAGTCTTAGGTTTCTTATCCCCGATATAAAGAGCTTGGACTATTAATCAATATTCTGTCTAAAACTAAGTTCAAGCCAGGTGTGGTGGCACACGCCTTTAATCCCAGCACTCGGGAGGCAGAGGCAGGCGG
>NW_008359817.1:453265-486823 GCF_000622305.1 Nannospalax galili | reverse complement strand
AAAAGCACTTCAATTTCAGCATATTATATAAATTATACTAATAATTTTACCATGTGACATAGTTGACTTTGAGGTTGGGCATTGGGTAAAAAGTCCATCAAAATGTAGGCCCCAGCGAACTGTTCAGAAATGAAGTGTTAGGGACTAATATTTAAAATTCCATCAAATTGACAGGCCTGGTGGCACATGCTTTTAATCCCAGCACTTGGGAGGCAGAGGCAGGTAGATCTCTGTAAGTTCAAGGCCAGCGTGGTATACATAGTGAGTTCCAGGACAGCTGGAGCTACAGGGAGACCCTGTCTCAAAAAGACCACCACCACCAACAAAAAAATACAAACTAAGTTCATTTGATTCTAATCTGTGGGTCTTGGGCAGCCTTTGGGTGAAAATGGAGTCACAGTGATACAGTAACCCAGATTTTGCTTGTGCTTCCCTTGTATATTGCTTAGGACCTTTAGGCCCTCATAAGGATCTTACCCATTATCTTTGGGACCCTCCATGATACCTAGTGGGAGCTTCTTACATACTGCTGCTGCTCTGTACCCTTCATTCCTTAGCAGTATATCTGAACCTGCCTGTGATAGTCCTCTGGTGCTAGTCCTGTGACAGTGTTGAGGTTCCAATGTTGTAGCATTGGTGTTCCTAGAATTGTAGCATCCACGTGCTAAGGTGACACCACACTTCAGCAGATCTTCACTGTAGAAACACTCTTTCTGACAACAGTGGGATAAATGATCATTTCTGTATGTCACTGTCACTTGAGAGGGAGGTGGTACTAAATAGGCCCTTATTTCTCACAGACTCATTCTTGAAACTAGCTCTTTGGGCTTCTGTTTACAGCCTAAGGCTCTGTCACAAGCAGTGAAACACCAGGATCTTCTCTCCACTCTACTTGCCCCCAAGATATCCAGGGGTTCTGGCTGGGCCAACTCCTCTTCGGCAGAAATATAAGACAAAACAAGTGACATTCCTGGCAGTTTCAGCCACTAGACCATCAAACAGGCTTGCACTGGAGATTAATCATATTATTATTGGTCATTCTATTCCTAGTACAGAGCAAAACACTTCTCACATATCAACTAATTTAATCACTTCAGCCTTTGGAGGAGGCTGCCAAGAGGAATTAGTAGCTCATTCAAGGGCAAACAGCTGACAGAGGTAGAATTCAAAACTAGGCTGTTCTGGTGTATGGCAGGTACCAGGTCCTTTTCCAGCACTTGAATGTAAAGATCTTCTGTATGACTTGGTTAAAGAAAAGGGCCACTTGCTCATTGTCTTTTGTACAAATTCCACATTGGCTTTTGCATGCAGGGCTGGGAAGAAATGGTGGATGCTGCCATCGCCCATCTATTGAAAACCTGCCTGTCAAAGAGTTCCAAGGAGCAGGCTTTGAGCCTCAGCAGCCAACTGAACATACCCAAAGACACGAGCCAACTGAAGAGACACATCACCTTGCTCTGTGATCGATTAGCCAAAGGTGGGCGTCTCTGTGTGAGCAGCGATGCTGCAGCCTCACAGGCCATGGTCATGCCAGGTAAGAACCCCGCCATGCTCCCTAAGGACAGTGTTCTCCCCAAATTATAGGCAGTGCCTGTGGCTGTACTGGGGGCTTATATTTCATATTAAAGTGTGATAGCCCAGAAAACTGCATTCACGTTTCTCCTCAGATATCACAGGGTAACCACTTGGATAAATATTCTTGGGGTATTTGCTTGCTAAACATTTCTAGAATGGTATGTATTTTTTCTTGTCTCAGCCTTTAAATGTATGATCCATTTTGTTTTGCTTCTAACCAATAAAAAGAGGATTAAAGAATAAAACTGTTTTTAAGGAAAAGTTTTGCCAAATGTGATCTCGCAATACCGTATTTCATGAAATGTAAATAGCACGATACAAGGGGGCTAATGTGATCCAGATGAGTCAGGTCCCTTCTGGTGTTTGCCTGGGCTATAGTCATTGGAATAAGGGGCAAGTATCCGAAGGGAAGATCTCGGATCAGAGAGATGAGCTGCCATCAAGATAAAGACACCCACAAGTCAGGGGAGGAAAGATCCAGTTTGCCCCATGTGATCTGTAATTGATGGTCATGGGCATCTAGTCCTGCCTTCCCACAGTCTGTCTGAGCAGCCAGTTGCTCTGCATTCAGGTCTTTTAGAAGCCCCAAGTCCAGTTTCCCTCATCATAACCTCTCTAGGGCAGCTCCATGAGCATGACACCAGCAAATTCATTCAACATTACAGCTGTTTATTTTTCCTAAAGCAAGGACCATAGTTTGGAAGTGGCACAACGCTCTTCCTTTTTTTTTTTTTTTAATGTGTCTTTTGTTCTTTGCTGTTGTGTTCTTTTCCCCCTCAATTAACATCCTTAGAGGTAAAAGGGAATGCAGGTGAAATCTTCAAAAGATAAACATGGAGACAGTGTGGCATAATCTACTGAGCACATGCTCTGGAGGCAGGCTGCTCAGGGTTTGGACCTTGCCACTGTCCCTTGTGACTTAGCTGACCCTGAGTATGTTACTTTTCTTTCCAATCCTACTTTCTTCCTCTGGATGGTAAGTATAATGATGCTTGCCTTGTTTGTAAGGCTTTCTGTGTTGGTAAAGCACTCTATTAGTCACTTTTCTGTTGCTGTGATAGAAACACTGACCCAAGCAATTTATAGAAGGAAGAGTTTATTTGAGTTTACAGTTCCAGGGAAAGTACAGTCTGTCATGGCAGGGAGGCATGATGGCTGGAGGGGGCTGGAGCAGGAGCAGCAGACGTGAAGCTCTCACATCATCACGCAGGCACAGGAAGCAAGAGAGTAACTGGAGCTCCGGCAACACTTAAGAATTCTCTAAGCCCACCCCCAGTGACATGCTTCCTCTAGGATAGCCACACCTTCTAAAACCTCCCAAAACCGCGCCACCATGTGGTGACAAAATGTCCAAATACTTGGAGCCTGTGGGGGACATTTTCATTCAAACCATCACAAACACTCAACACAATACATGGAATAGACACACTGAAAAGAACATAAGCTATAGTTATTATTGTTTGTTGTTTCAGGTCTATGTATGATCCATTCTCTAAATTTATGAATGAGAAAATGGTTGCTTTGTGTTCCTGGGATTCCATATTCTATCATTTGAAATTTATTTATTTATTTATTTTTTTACTTTATACACAGAATCCAACTTTTACTTCAAAAGAATATTTCTTAGCCTATAGGAATAGAACGCCTGTCCCAGTGAGACAGCTCTGCTGTGATTTGCTTTACATGTGCCTTAGTGTTATATCTTCATCACAAGCTCCCAGGTGTTCCTCTTGACCTTTACTCTCAGTCCTCTGTCTTCCTTTATAGGAACATTTTCCCAAGTTAGAAATATCAAGGCCTAATGAGATAGTATCTGAACTCTCTTTACTCTAATTGGCCCAGAGTATATGTGTCTTTCTACCTGCCAGCTACAGGAAAAGTTGCAGGGTAGGGTTGAAGAAGGGTGGACCAGATGGGCTCAGCGACCCAGACCTATGGGTGTGATGGTTAGTTAGCGTTGCTAATGTGACATGATCTAGAACCACCTGAGAGGTGGGCCTCTAGGCATGCCTGTGCAGAATTATCTTATTAGGTTAACTAATGTAGGAAGACTCCTCTCAACTGTGAGCCAGACAGACGGATCCTGGACCATACAAAATGGAGGAAGTGAGTGAATCACTAGCATTCATCCCTCCCTGTTGGTGATTGTGGATGAGCTGTGACCAACTGGCTCCCATCACCTTGAATTCCCTGTGATGAACTTACCCTTGAACTGTGAGCCAGAATAAACCCTTCCTCGAGTTCCTTTTCTCAAGGCATCTTATCACATCAACAGGAAAAGAAACCATGGCAGTGGTCTCCTGTCAGCTGAGGCTGTGGCAGCCCCGGCCTTTCTGTGAACCCTAGTCTGAGCAGAAGCCCAGAAGATCCCTTAAACAGGATGTGGAAACTGAGCTATTTTCCTTCAAGTAACTAAGCAACCAGAGGGTTGTATCCCTATCTAGGATTTGGGACATTTAAGGTGCAATGCAAACGTTTTGGATGGAACAGAGGAAAGGGTAAGAGGAGGAAGAAAGAAATAAAAAGAGGAAGACAGGAAATACATTTGTTTGCAGCTCAGGAGTACATGAGCCATGCTGAGCTCTTCGTGCCTGTCTGGCTGAGAATGAGGACACTGAGGCTGTACGTGCTGGAGTCATCCTGTTCACTTTTACCTACTGACAACCTGCTTTTCACCTCTGTGGTCCAGTGAATCTCCTTCCCCCGCTCTGGATCTAATTGCAGCTTACGTGCTTGTGAGAAGCTGTGTTTCCTCCCCTTTATCATCAGCGTGCTCACTATCACCTGTAATAGTTCTTTCCCAGAACTCAAGATTTTCACACACTTTATTCCTGTACTTAGCTCATCCTTGAGGGAAAAGAGACATGGAGCATTGTTGTTAGAAAACAAGCAGGAAAGGCAAGCTCTCTTGTCCAGCTTTAATGTGGTTACTAGAAGAGTTAGGTATAGAATGCAGATCTCCTGGCCAACTTTTCTTCACTCTAGACCATACAGACTGCAGCAGTACAGCCATATTTCTACAGAGCTCCTCCTCTCCTTTCTGAACTCTTCTCCGTCTGATCCTCTCTCTTCAACTGGGAGGAAAGGGCCAAGAAGTAGGTTCGAACAGTCCCTCTTCTTTTTCATGAGGACACACCTTCCTAGCAAAGGTTTATCAGATATCTTTGCTGCTTAATTTTTATTTTCTCCATAGATTTTATTATCACAGAAATAGTAAGAAATTCCATGAGGTATTTCTGCTTCCAGATGATAGCTGTGTAATTTACACTGCCATATGGCTTTAATAGTTGCTTCAGAACCTGCTGGGGCGCAGCAGCATATTACAGTGGAGTGCATTACCGGACACATAGCAGATGGGCATTTTTCACACACATAATCTTATTTTAAGATTTGGACAAGAGCTTAGAAGTCATTTGGTTTACCTCCCTCTCATAGCAGCTGAGGTAACGAAGGCCTGAGAAGTCAGTGACCAAGTGGTTAGTATTAAAAGGCAGGAGTGTGTGTAATTTTACCATGTTCCCTATTAAAGTGCAGATGGATAAACATCTTGGAATAAAACCCCTTTGGTCTTTTCTATCCTCACAACTTTATGAGCCCTGTACTCTTGATGTGCCCTTGCTTTGCTCCAACGAAGGCCACGATGACAACATCCTCCCTGGAGGCCAGAGTTGAAAATCTTCCCCGCTAGGCATTCACTTGTGGCTGTCTTTGCCTCAAGTTTCTTCTGCTTGACTTTACCAGCTCATGGTCAGACATTTAACATTTTCTGGGCAAGTTCTTTTATTGAAGAACCATCAAACTTACATTATCTATACCTGTAGCTCTGGTGGCTACTTCTTTCTGCTGGGGATTCTGGCTTACAAGGAGTTCATTTTCATTAATAGCTTTTTCCCAGCCTCAGTTCTGTACATTCTGCTCATACAGAGTCACAGAAGACCACTGTGTAGTGTCTTGTTTTATTTTTAAATCAACTGTGAGTGATTTATTCATCAAGCTGGCTTCTCATGCATATGCGTCGCTTGCTTTCCCCCGTCCAGTGCCTAGGCCTGAGAGGCTTGCCTTACTTTGCCAGAAGCTTCCTTTTATGACTTGAGTGTCTAGAAAAATATTTAAATAACCCCAATTACAAGGAAGATTGGAACTTCTCAAGTATATGTTCACAACAATCATATATGAATGGAGCTAATTCATCATGCTGCAGAGTAATCATTTTTACCTCAAACAGGAACTTTTATTCGTATCCTTTATTATGTCTTTCTCTTCATTTCATCTATTGATAAAAAGTGACCTGGAAAGGGATAGTCTTAAGGTAGACACTAGGAAGGCCAGTGCTATGGGTTCTGCCATAGGGGAGCCAGAGCAAACTGGACACGGATAAGAGGCTTGAAGACAACCGAGGCCTGGCCAGAGTGCCACAAGTCAATGTGTGCATCATATGATCAGAGACTCGGAAGTCATTATGGCCCACTGCTTCAGCTGTATTTTATTTGGCCTTGACCGATTTGGGGCCAAAAGAAAGCTGAGAGGTGGTGGAGGAAGCAAAGAAAGTCTGATAAGTAAGATGAGCCTTTCCTGGCTGTGGATCAGAAAACTTGTTATTTTGAGATGTGGTATGGATCACACAGGAAATCGTATTTTGTGCATCTTTATTGTTTTAAATGGGTGGGAGTACAAATATCAGCATGGAGTACAATGTTAAATAAAGCACCCCGCTTACCTTTTCAGGAGGTATTTAAGTAAAAATATCATCATGGAGTACAACTTTAAATAAAGCACCTTGGTTGTCTTTTCAGGAGGTATTTAAGCCTCCTACTTTAGTATTTATACTTAAGTTAGTGACATTTATGCTTTAAGGATTTAATGTTTTGAGACTACTTCCAAATGACTCATTTCAACAGGGTTTAAATATAATCCTCTGAGCACTCATGAGATGTTTGATAAGACATTTATTGTTTACTTTCATATTGTCAGCCTTTCATATTGGTCTTAAACTTTGAATTTTTGTAAGTTCAAAGTCTTCCATTAAGGAAATGTAGATGAATTCTGTGCAGGAAGAATGTCAGAAAAAATTATGAAATAGCTTCTGAGCCTTTTTTTTCTATACAGAATATTACACTTTGTGCATCTTTTAAAAAGTGACTTTCGAAGTGGGAAAATACTACTGTGAAGACTCTTGTCAGAAGTGCACCTGTTCCAAAGTTAGTTTGGTCCTTACCAGGTCTATGGTATAGAATATGTTTCTTAGCCTGTGTGTTTCTTGTTTTCTCAACTTGTAAACAGAAGTGATAATGGTACTTTATTATAGAGTTTGCCAAATTGAATGTAGTAACACAAGGAAAATGCTAAGCAAGTACCTGACACATTACAGATTCTAACTATGCTCTTCCATGAAGAATAAGAAGAAATACTAATGTAAAATCCCAAAGCCTTGTAGAGGAATTTTACCAAAAGATTCTTGATTTTAATTTGAAGATATAAATAAGATATTAAATAAGACATTTATAAAGATATTAAATAAGACATTTAATTTGAAGATATAAATAAGATATTAAATAAGACATTTATAAAAGAAAGAATGTAATTTTGTAACATAGTATACTTATTTTTGTAATGAAAGTGTACATTGGGCATAATCCCTATATTGATAAACAACGTCACTACTTACCCATTGCATTGTCACGTCTTCATAGGCACACCGTGCAGTTCCTACCAAACCTTCTAAATTCTGCCTCTTCTGCCTTCTCTCTCTGTCTGTCTCCATATGTGTCTGTGATGTCTTACTCAAGCTACTATAAGACTACTCAGTCTCTGCTTCAATTTACTCAGCAACCCCTCTCCAGCCATGAACATCCTATGTCAACCTACACATTGATTCTAGTTGTATTCATCAGAGCAATAGATGACAAAAGCTGGATTCATAGATATATAGATAAGAATCTCTCTTTCTTTCTCTCTCTCCCCCCCCAGCATTAAAGATATCTGCTGAGTGTCCATTTACTCTCTACATTTGAGACAAAGTTGACACTTTCTTCATTCATTCCTTATTTTTTTATTTAAAAAATTTAAACTGGCACACCAAATAATGGGTTTTATTAGGACATTTTCATAAACATATGTCCTTATACTCTGTAATCATCCTCCTCAATTTCTATAAAACACAATATGAAGTTAAAAATTATTTAGGGTAAGTATAAAATTGCACAAATGAATCAGATAAAGGAACGAGGCAAGAAAAGGAATAGAGGAGAAGTTAAATAAATGAAAGGAGTGAAGAAAATGTTACAGAGGAGAAAAGAGCAAGACATTAGAAAAAATGAAATGATTGCCTAGTAATGAAAAAGTTTAAGAACAAAATTTGACATAAGAAACAGAACAAAAATTTAAAGTTTAAGAGGAAACTTTTTAAATAAGGAAAGACCAAAATACTACTAAATGTAGGGGATGGAAGGAGAAAACATAGGGGCAAAGGGGGAAAATAGAAATGAAAGAAAAATAATGTTGCCTCTGAATAGAAAACAAAGCGCTAACTTCATGAAGGGAGATTACAAATAAAAACATTAAGATCCAAAGCGTACACATATAGTTCTTTTTTTTTTTTAAAGGACATTATAAGGGTCAAAAAGAGCGAGAGAAGATGTTAGAGAAGATGTTATTCTTTCTAGTTATTCAGCAATTGGAGACTGCAGTTCTATGTATCAAGGAGGGGTGAATTGAACTGCAGATTCTTGTCTTTAGTAGCTGTTGTTCAATCTCTACAAGGGGCAGATGTTCCCCAGAACTGGCTTCCCTGTAGCAGTTTTCCTTCTTTGTGTACGAAGGGCTTCTGGGGCCTCACTTAGCTGCTCATTTTGTGGGCGAGGCACATTCTCTCACCCTGCTGAGATTCATACCCTTTGGGATGGCTGTTTTAGTTGAAGGGTGTTTACTAGATATGCTGGGAACATGGGAAGAAAACATTGCACTGACATCAGTACAGAAGGGGCCCAGCCTTTGTAATCTCAAGACTTCCTGAGTATTAGTCACCTTATTAGAGGGATGCAGCAGTGAGTGTCGTGTACACCCCGGAGATCAATGGCAATGAAGGACAGACAGGGGCTCCAGAGTTTAACCCACTGCTGGCCTTGGGCTCAGACCTATCAAATCTGGGGTCATTCTCTGTTGATCAGGTATGTACCTGGCCACCAAGGGCAAAGCTTTCTTTTCTTATGCTTTCCCAGTCTGAGCCCAGCCTCCTGCCATCACTTTAGCTTGTTAATATCTGGCCCTCCTCCTCTACACAGAAAGTCTCTCTCCGGGGCTCCTCTCACTCAAGGGCTGTAGCAAGGAAAAATGCAGCTTCCTGGTATATAGATATTCCCTGATCATGGGCCTTTGGGGTATCTCAATTATGTGTTTGCACGTGTGTGTGTGTGGTATGTCTTTGCATGTGCATGGTAGTATGCACTCATGCATATACATGTGCAGACCAGAGGTTAACATTGGGTTGTCTTCCTTAATCATTCTCCATCAAATTATTTGAGCAGACAGAGTATCCACTGAGCCTAGAGCTCATCATTTTGGCCAGGTTAGCTGGCCATTGATCTCCAAGGCCACCTGTCTCTGCCCATCACCTGCACTAGGGTTACAGATACTCTTGGCCATGCTTGTCTTTTATGTGTTTGCTGGAACCTGAACTCAGGTCCTTATTCTATGCTGCAAGCACTTTAACCACTGAACCATCTCCATCTCCCTGGCCCATCAATTTTGAGCACTAGATTCTCTCTCAAGATGGTCCCTGGCCACTGCCTTTCAATTCATATAGCGTGACAAAATGATATTTCTTTCACCACTGACCTGCCACTGAAGGAATGACTGTCTCACCAAAACCTGCAGTGGGTTTGGTCTTGCGTGGGCTCCTTCTAAGGGGACTTTCCAGCTTTTTTCTGCTTACTTTTTGGAAGCAGCTCTTCCCTTCCTCCCAGTCATGAAACTATGTGGCTGAGGCTGTGTGCAGATTAATTCTGCACTGAAAAATCAGAGAAATCTCAAATAACTTAATCATGTGCCTTTGACCCTTAGAACAACAAGACCAAGCAACCCAAAAACAATAGGCAGAAAGAAATAATTGAGATCAGGGTAGAAATTAATGAAAAAGAAACAAATACTAAAAATCAATGAACAAAGCTGGTTCTTTGAAAAGATAAACCCATCCTTAGTATTATTTATCTCTCCTTCCTTTCTCTTCTTCCTGTGTTACTTTCCCTCCCATCTCCACAGTTAAAGTACTCCCTGTTTTTCCCATTTCCCCTTTGAGAGTGCCCATGTCCTGCTAAGTGAAGCTTCCCTTTGAGTTGTATGTCAAAGTAGTCCAAGAGACTCCTCAAATAATATAGGCTATTGCCATAGCCTGTGATTGTCTCCCAGAACTTGAAGGTAAGACCCTGTTGCTGAAAACACCATACACTTTAAACACAGGATTTGGAGAAACTGAGCTGAAACTGACCTGGAAGACTCTAGTAATACACTCAATAGGAAGAAATCCAAGCATGGTATGGCAAGTACCCATGGTTGGGGAACTCATAGACCAGGCAGGAGAACCTATTAATGTAACTTCTTACTATATTCTAATTACTTATCCTTATATTCACAGATTAAGTGTAACTCTCACCACTCATCAAAGAAACTTCTTTTTGCAACAGATGGAGATGATTACAAAGTTTCATAACTCTTCAAAATGCAGAGAGTAAGGGACTATGTGGTGCCTAGCCCCAACTGATACATCTGTAATGCGACTGCTATACCCCAGGCTCAAGGAATATTTCAAAAGAGGGGGTGGAAAGATTGTAAGAGCCAGAAGACCATGACACAGGCTGCTAGACAGGGTCTTTTAAACATGATAGGAAGCTGCACCCATGAAAGCTTCACAGTGTGGTTGCCTGGATGAGGCCTGCATAATGACAACACTAGTTGGCATGCCAGTGTGAGAGAGGTAAGTTTCATAAGGTCTCTCCTCTAGACGAAGAGCTATAGGCAATCAGTGGATACTGAGGGAGGCAGATTCGGTTTTCTCCAGAGACTAGTTCTAGGCCAGTCTGTTCTACATAGTGAGTTCCAAGCCAGCCAGGGCTATATAATGAAACTCTGTTTCAAACAAGGAAAAGAGATGAAAAACGAGAACAGAAAAAATTATTGTAGGTCATCATTGTTTTTCTGGGGAATCCCTCTTAATCCTTTGATCTATCAATGATTTTCTTTGGAAACGTATCATGCTATCATTCCTGTCAATGTTATTCTCATCCATATCAACAAGACTGACTACCAGATTTTCACTGGCTCTGTATATGACAAGAGTTCAATAACACTTTAACTGTATTAAATCTTGCATAATTTGTAAAATTATAGTTTCTGTGGCCCATTTGTGTCATATTTGCAACAGTCTCCAACTGCCAGTAAACTGAGCAATGAAATGCTGATAGTGAGCAGAGACTGACCTAGGTGAAGGGCAGGAGGCTATGTCATAGACCAGTTTTATAAATGGTCTGTTAATCTTTCATTGTGTGATGACTAAACCAGTGGCATAGTTAAAACTGCCTTAAGGAGGAGGCTCTGCCTACTCTCCCCTAATTATGTATAACAGAATTGAGAACGTGTGACCCTCTGACTCTGCATGTGCGAATGTGGGGTTCCAAAGCAGTGGAAAGTGGACAAGATGAGCTAGTTAAAAATTGGTGCTGTACAATGGTAACAGTGTGCACAAGTCCCATGCAAGCTCAAACCAGAAAAAAAAAAAATTTCCAGTCAGTCTTCCTTTGTCGTACTTGGTGCGCCGTTTTTCCCAGTAACATAGACGACTGTTATAAAAAGGCACAGTGATAGAAAATACCAGGAGGCAAAGTAATAATATGAAAAATGGTGGTAGGAGACAAAGCTAAGTATTCATAAGTAGGGAAAATGAATGTTTTTCAAAAGGAAGTGAGTTCTTAAAAGGGCAATGATCGTGTGTTTATAGGACTTGTATTTTAGTTTTGATATGCTACTCCAGTGCCCGCACAGGACACTGTAGAAATGTGTGCACTGGCTCATGGATTCTGCCTCCACCCCTCTCTGCAGCTCCTTGCTGAGCACAGGCCAAGTCCTGTAAGCTACTCCAAGTGACGGTTCACCTTGTCAATCCAGTGAAGTCATGCACACAGATCACAGGAGTATTTTCTGGCATTCTATCATGAACACCCTCATTCCTTCGTTTCTTTAATACTAAGAATTGGTCCTGTCCCCCTCACATCTGTCATTTCTAGTTTTTGTTACTCTTCATTCTTTTTTTTTTCCTGTGCCTTGACTGTTGTGGTTTCCTCTTTATGCTCCCTAGACAGTCTCATTTGCCTGCCACTGAATTCCATGCATTTCTTGGTTTGTACCCTTTATCTTTTACTCAGACATCAAAACGACCTGTCAATAATCTCTTTATCTTAAGATTCCCCCTCCCTTTTTTAAGAGCTACCATAAAAAAGTCATAAATATTCCTATCCGTGTGATAGTAAAAGAGTAGAAATAATCTAAATATCCATCAACTGATGAGGGAATGAATAAATGTGACATACTCATACAGTATTCTTTATTTTTTAATATTATATTTATTTTTATGTGTATG
The DNA here is from genome assembly GCF_000622305.1 of Nannospalax galili. Lineage (NCBI taxonomy): Eukaryota > Metazoa > Chordata > Mammalia > Rodentia > Spalacidae > Nannospalax > Nannospalax galili. The sequence continues at coordinate 474,621 of NW_008359817.1, read as the reverse complement.
AATATATTGCCTGCATGTATGTAAGAGTACCTCTGTTGTGCAGTGCCCATGGAGGTCAGAAGAGAGCATTGGATCCCCTGGAACTGGAGTTATAGACAGTTGTTAGCCTCCATGTGGGTGCTGGGAACTGAACTCGGGTCCTCTGAAAGAGCAGCCAATGCTCTTAACTGCTGAGCCACCTCTACAGCCCCAATAGAGTATTCTTTAATAATAAAAAAGAACTTAAATATTAATATATGCTGCAATGTGGGTAAACTTTGAGAATATTCTAGAGAGCCGTCACAAAGACCACTCATTATATATAATTCTAATTATATAAAATGTCCAGAATCATGGGGACATGAAGTGACTTCCTAGAGTGAGACAGGGGAACCAAACAAGCAGTGATGACTAATATTCTTAGATTTTTGGCAATGATTGTATGCACAATTTTGTGAATGTATTAAAATGAGTGACGGTATAGTTTGTTTGGTTTTGGTTTTTGAGACAAGGTCTCACTGTTGCAGCCCTGCCTGGCCTGGAATTTGCTATGTAAACCAGACTGACCTTAAATTCACAGAGATATTTCTGCCTCTATCTCCCGAGTGTTGAGATTAAAGGTGTATGCCACCATGCCAGGCTGTAGGTATAGTTTAAAAGGGTAAATAATACCATACATGAATTAAATCTCAATGCAGTTACTTTTTTTATTATTTTTATTTTATGTGTATGCATGTATTGCCTGCATGTAGGTAAGTGCACCCATGTCGTCCAATGCCCACGGAGTACAGAAGAGGCTGTTGGATCCTTGGGGATTGGCATTATGGACAGTTGTTAGCTGTCATGTGGGTGCTGAGATTTGAACCTGGATCTTCTGCAAGAACAACCAGTGTTCTTAATCACTGAGCCATCTCTCCAGCCTCTGAAGTTACTTTTAAATGCCTTTTCAGGTAAAGATAAGCAATGTTCATTGTGCAAATTTAGAAAATTCCAATGGGCAAAATGAAGACTTAAAAACATCAATAATCTAAACACTGAAATTTATATAATCCCAACTATATATAAATTTGTTAAGTGTGTATATATGTGTGTTCTTTATGTGTGTTTTTGTTTTATAAAAAATAATTTCAATTGTTTTTTAGCTTAAATTATCTTGCTTTTTTTGAATTTCATACTTGAGTATTGTATTTGCATTATTTCTAGCCCCCAGTCCCCCTCTGACTCCTCCCTTGTCCCTCCATCTCCCTCTTAATTTCTTGTCCTTTTTTGATCATTACTATTGCATATACATATATTTATATATAGTATATATGTATATGTAATAGTAAATATATATGCATATGTATAGTTTATATATATATATATATAATGCATTCAGTCCATTTAGTCATGCTCCTTTGTATATGCATTTAGGGCTGCCCATTTGGGATTTGATAGCCTCTCAGGAAGCTAGTCCTTGGAGAAAACCAATTCTCCCTCCCTCAGCATCCATTGATTGCATATAGCTCTTCACTTGAGGTGGGACCCTGTGAAATTTTTCCCATCCAAATGGGCATGTCAACAGGTTTTGTCCTGAACGTTTGTTAGACTACCATACTGAGGTGATTTCATGGGTGCAGCTTCCCTACAGGAAGGTCTAGAATGCCCTAACTAGCAGCAAGTGTCTTGTCCCTCTGGCTCTTACATTCTTTACACTCCCTCTGCTGTGATGCTCCCTAAACCTTAGGTGTAGATGTTGCATTGTAGATAGATCACTTAGGGCTGGACACCTCACAGTTAATTGTTCTTTGTCCTTAACCAGTCATAAAACTTCATAATAGTTTCCGTCTGTTGCAAAAAGAAGCTTCTTTGATGATTATTGAATGAATACTTGTCTGAATATAAGAATATGTATTTAGAATGTAGTAAGAAATTATGTTGGTCTAGGAAAGTGACAGAAGTAGGTTCTTCTCTAGGTACTATGTCCTCTCCAGCCATGTGTACTTGGCTATGTTTACAGTGCCATGCGTGGATTCCCTCCTATAATTAGTCTCACCGAAAGATACAAAAGTAATATACCTAATGCCATATGCCCTTCACCCAGGGTCCTCTAATGGTGGAATCTGAGATAATTATAATACAGTATCAAAAGTAGGGATCATTGTGGAAGAGGGGGCAGGAAGACTGTAAGAGCCAGGTGTGGTGGATGACCACCAGGAAGCAGAGTTTTCCAGGTGGCTGGGAACTTGCTCATATGAACTTATAGCAATGGTGAGAGCATGCACAAGACCCATAAAATTCAAACCAGACAAAAACCCAGCATAGAAGTGGAGAAGTGGGTAAGAAACCCCGACCTTAGCCCAGGAACTATTGGCAAGTAATCTCTGCTGGGTGAATGAGAGTTGGTCTTCTTTAAGGCTCCAGTGATTGGACTCATACTGAGGGACATTTAGGGACACAAACTTGACTTGATAGGCTTTAACATATAAGACAGAATGCATACAATCTCTGGGGGTGCAGATAGGGGAAGGGGGTTTAAATATGGTCAAGATGTATTATATGAAATCTACAAAAATTCAGTAAATTTTTTAAGGTAGGAATTTGACATTGGTCTTCCATATCATTTTAGAATTAATTGCTGGAGCTTTTTATAAAGAGAGTGTACCTTGAAGCAGATTTGGACCTGTCTTAGACTTGTAAAAAGAATGGTTACAGATGCTAAACATAGAGCTAGTTATCTAAGCAAGATCTGTATCTGCAGGCAGGGTTGGTTAAGGTTTAGATTAGAAAGTCATATGGGTTGATTAGTACGCAGCAGTAGACATACGACTGTAAGAGGCTGGACAATAGACTGTGCATTGTGCCAATGAGAATGGCGCAGTGAGTTGTAAGTGACCTATAAACAAGTAAAGACTCAGGTGTACAATAGATATGTAGAGGCTAATAAAAGGGGACAGTGTAATTAAATCCAGGTGTATGAGCTTTAGAGAAACAAATTTGTGAGAGAGCAAGAGTGGGTGAATGATGAGGTTGGAAACTAAAAGTGATTTGCAATAACCACAGTGTAAGTCAAGTTCAGCCAGTAAGAAACTGTGTGGCAGCTTACTTTTGGGGTCATACTTTTCTCATTTGACAAAATGGGTGAACACCTTGTATTCAGACAACATATTGCTTTGAAAGTGAAAATTATCTTGAATAAGTAAAGGATTCATTCAGTTATGAATAGGGACACATTCTTGCTATTGTAAAGAAGTCTGTGATGAGATGAATGGAAGATTAGTGGAGAATATTGAGTCTAGGATTAGAGTTGGATTTGACAGGAGAAGCAATTAGGAGAAATTGCAGAGGAAGGTCTACCATCAAAGACCTAATAGAACAACATTATCCCCATGTGTACTTAGCAAATACTTGTTGATAGACATGCTGGCCAGTAACTAATTACAATGTGATGACCAAAGACTAGCTTCTTGGAAGTGGAGTTGTTAATACAGGAATAGAATACCAGGGGAGTTTGAGGAATTTCCTTCCCTGCAGATGTTTATACTAATGTTTCTGCTCAACAGTCTACAGATAATTTGGGAAAAACCCTGCCTGAATGTCAGGGGATAAATTAAATAACTTTGGAAGGACATCCCCATTCTTATTTCTTTAGTCATATCATGTACCCCATAGGGTCATTTGGACAAGTCTGTAAAATGCCCATTTCCACCCTCATCCTGCTAAAGTATGGCTTGTCTTTCCTTTGGACTACTCTTATATGAAATAGTACAGTTGAAACCTAATTCTGCAGTTTTCAGTGCCATTAAAAATTACACAGCTTTGCCAAAAGAGAGTTCCTCCATCACCCTTGAGCATCTCTCTGGAAAATGTCACCTCTGAGGCTTTATATCAGATCAGAGTTAACTTTTCTCACATATTCTGACATTTGCAACTACTTTGTTTTCTGAGGATGAAAATTTTTATGTTTATTCCAGAAGTTTCTGGCAATAAAAATAAAATGATGAAGGATTTCTACCAATTAGCCACAAACACGTAACTTCCCAAGTTTTCATCCCCTTAACTGTTACACCCAACTTCTGCCACCTTAATGAACCTTCAATAGTCAGGTTGTGTTGGTTCACCTTAAATATATGATAAATGCACATTTTGTTTATTTTCTTGTACCTTTTATTTGCAATTTCTACTATCTCTCTGAAGAAATAGATTTTCAGCAATAAAATAACACTGTTTATCTCTCTTCAGTGTAAATTGTAACAAATTTGTGAGAGAGCATTAAGCATATGCTAATTCTTTATTCATTTTTCTTTAGATTTTTTAGGGTGGCTGGATAAAGTATTGTAATTACTTTAAAGCTATCCAGGAACCAATTACCTAAGTGAAATGGTCATTAAGACAACTTTATATCATATTATTTTCAGTTATAAGTTACATAACAAAAGCATTTGTGAATATAAGGGAAAATCCAGCAATGTGGCTCAGTCCTGTGGCTTAGTCATTTTTAATGCTGGCCGAAATAGGTATGTGTTAACTTCTGACATTGCTCCACCATGACAAGCAAAGAAGGCATGCTCTCAGAACTGTCACTGAATGTGATGGCTCCGTGCTGCCAGTCTTCTAGAACATCTTCTCACAATGAACTTTTAAAAATTTAAGTGTTTTTGTTCCAAGAAATCACTGAATAGTCAAACTCTTCTGGTTTTCCTGTAGAATGGAGAACAAATTTAAAATGGAAGCCAATTCTTAGTTTGTGGCCACTCTCAGACCATATAAATGTCCTAGTCATAAAAGCAAGCATCTTTATTGTACAGTGTATCTCAATTATGTATTTTTTTTATTTTTAATTCTTATTGACAGTTTCATACATGTGTATAATGGATTTTTTCCTCTTCAACCCCTATTACTTTGTCTCAACTATGAATTTTTTTATTTACCTTTTTTATTTTTAAAACTACTTAATTTTGTTTAAAAATATTTCAATCAGTTTTTGTGTTCCTTTCAAGTCTGCTTTCTGAGCCATACTTCAGGGTCATGTGGAAAATGTTACCAAAAAGCAGCAATGTCACTCTCCAGCTTTGGGAAGCTATGATTTAAGCCAACACCCATGGGATGGCTTTTATTTAGTACAGGTGTTTGCGTGCTGGTTGCCCTAAGATCTTTTTGATGTTTTAAAAAAAGTCTTGTAAATTACAACCATAAATAATCAAACACATTGTCCTCCTGAGTACTGTGGAAAAGGGTACCAGGCTCCCAGTCACTGCCGCTGTAGTTATAGGCAGTGGCACGAAGTGAGGGCGGGCTCAGGTATGAAAATAACGAAGGCTGATGTAACACACTTTGTAAATGGAACGTTTACTCACTGTACAAGATTGTGTAATTGTGCAAAAAGAATGCCTGAAGTTTTTATCTTTTTTATGGATTAGAAGTATTAATATTGCTAAAATGACCATGTTACCCAAAGCAATTTATAGACTCAATGCAATTCCCATCAAGTTTTTTGTCTTTTTTTGACTCAAATTTTTCCTTTCAAAATTAGATAAAATAGTTGAGTGTGATTTTTAAATGGAACGTGTCTGTTTATAGAAGACTATTCTTTTTAAAAATATTTATTTTTATTTATTTTTATTTTATGTGTATGAGTGTTTTGCCCGCATGAATGTAAGTGCACCCATGCCATACAAAGCCCACTGAGACCGGAAGAGGATGTTGAGTCCCCTTGAACTGGAGCTAGGGAACGATTGTTAGCTGTCATGTGGATAAAGGTAAATAGCATCTGTAAAATTCTTTTTGTTCAAAGGACAATATTAGGAACAAAATACATATAATATGATGCTTAAAAGAGAGTTAGGGAGATGTCTCTGTTGATAAAGTACTTTCCATGAAAGCAGAAGAACCTGAGTTCAGTCCCCACAAAAAATGAAAATCAATGACAAAAAAAAACAGTAATCTGACTGGGTACAGTGTCAGCACATGCCTATAATTCTGGTGGCAAAATAGGAGGCTGTCTGGCAGTTGTTAGCTAGCCATTCTAGACTAATTAGCAAGTTCCAGGTTTGGTGAGTGGCAGTATCTCCAAAAAATAAGGCAGAGAGTAATTGAGGTAGACACCCAACATCAATCTCTGGCCCCCACATACATGTATACACATGTACATGGAAACCCACATATATGTGCATGCACAAACAGATCTATAAAAGAGGAGATTTACTCATGAAATAGAACATTCATGAAATGCAATAGGTTTTTTCCTCATCTAATAGAATTTTAATGCCACTGTGTTCATTTATGTGCTAGACATTGAGATATGATGGATTAGTGAAGAAAGACTTCTCATCTCAGGGAGCTTCCGTTCTTTTGGTGGAGGAGAGATATAATGAGCAGCTACAACCTTGAACAGGAGAATTGCAGACTGTACTGAGAGCAGTGAAGTAAAGAGTTGGCAGAGCTCGTGGTGAGGCTTCCAAAGGATGTCAGGAGTACCACATGATGCCTCTCTACTGTACAACTGTCTTCCTCATCAAAGTCAAGTCACAGAGACCATCTATCTGTTGAATACTCCACTCCTTTCTCCCCACTAGGCCTTTCTCCCCACTATTCCATCAGGATGGAATGCTTTTCCCTTGCTTCTTTGTTTCTCCTTTCCCTTCTCACAGAATATTTCTTGATGTGAATGAGGGAGAGGATTAGAAGGAGGGTGCATTGTGTACCGTTCCTACTGGTCCATAGTAAAGGATTTCAGTGATAGCTAGTCAACAGATATCAGGAAGCCATCAAATAGTCCTAAATAGGAAACTTACATGATTGTGCTTTACTATGCCTTCTGTGTGGGGAATGTTTTGGTAAACAGCCTGGACTGAAATGGTACAACCAGAGCTTTTGCAGTAGTATAAGTGAAAAGTCATGCAATTGGGGCTCTGGCAAGAGAGATAAAGGTAGAAAGATCTAAGGAATCTTTCAAAGGCTAGCATACACAGCACTTGGTGATGGATCACATGTTGGGTGTGAGGTAAAGGGAGGAAGTAGAGATGACTTTTGGCTTCAGTTATAAGGTAGACCTTAGCACACACAACTGGTGAAAAGGGAAGGTGAGAGTGCTGTGTGTGGTATATGAGTTAGGGGACAAAGAATTGAAGGCCATTTTTAGCTGTACTCCATCCGAGAGGCCTAGCTGTGCCCACTTGTAGATGAATTAGACTAGAGCTCAGGAGAAAAGCCTAGGCTGCAACTGGTCTGTCAGGAGACCCGATCTATTTGTGGCATTCAAAGCTGGATGGGCTCACTTGTGTGGGGAGAGGAAAGAGGAGGCCTGATCTAAGCTGAAAGGCCTTCCAGCATCTAGAGGTAGAAGGAAGGGCAGGAGCCAACATCGGAAATGGAGGAGAAGCAGCCAAGAAATGAGTAAGAGGAAAACTGTGAGAAAGTAGCACATGGAAGCCAAAAGAAGGGAGGATTTCCAAGGCTGGCAGATGGAGTATGGCAGGGGGCAGAGACAGGAGTGACATGTTGCTACCCGAGATTCTTGGGCATTCTACAGCACTTCTTTCATATGTACGCATCCCTTATCTCTATATATTTAATAGAAGTATAGTTTTATGTGTGTCCTGCTAAATTATACTTTTGGCATATAGAAATAACAAATGTAAGAACTGTATGAAACAAACGAGTCCCTCATCTTGATTCCTTCAGTGAGGTCATCCCCACGTTCCTACCCAGGTTCTTTTTGTTTGTTTTTTGTTTTTGTTTTTGTTTTTGTTTTTTGTCTTGCCTGTGTCTTCTCCATTTCCCTCTTTATTTTTATTTTTCTGTGCTGGGAATGAAATCAAGGCCTTCTACATGGGCAGCATCTCCTTCTTTTGAACTTTTGGCTTCAGTTAGAACAATTTCTTTACTTATTCCTTCCATACAATTCTGGGACTGTAGCCAACAAAATGAAGAAATGACATAATGTGATTCACATTAGTAGGATGACTGATCAGTAACAGGGAAACAGGAAATAGTAGAGGACATAGCATCCACCAATCTTCTTTGCTATAGCTTTTACATGGCAGGTGCTGAACCTGGCATAAGTGATAGTGAGCGATTGTCTCCTTTCTTATGAAACTTAGAGTGTGATGGAGTAATATTATATAACCAGAATGAAGATGTAGTGTGAACAAACCAGGCATGGTCTGCCATCACAGAGGCTATTTTTCCCATTGATAAAGTAGCCATGAAGACATATTCAGTCACAGGATGAGGTAAATGCTATGGAGGAAAGGGATGGTAGAGGTCCACACTTGGGAACCAATAAAGCAGATGAAGGTTTGGTAACTAGCTAGAGAGTAGAGTTGAGCAAACAGCAGCATCAGGGGGAGCACTTGGATTCCTGGTACCAGTTGGCTGTGCACCATTTATAGAGGAGGTACCTTTGGAAAGTAACAAAGTTTGAAGCAGACAGATGATGAGTTTAGTTTTGTTCATGTTGAACTGGAGTGCTTATCTCTTGTCCACTTTTCTATAGGAAGCATTCCCTGAAAACTTTATGCTTTGCTGACTGTTCAAACTCCTAGAGATTAAATAATTGTTAGCAATTTCATACGCTTTGCCCTAGTATTCATGATCATTACTTCCCATTGATACTTCCCATTATACCGTCTGTCCCTCTAATTGCTGTGTGATCTAAACAGCACGTAAAATCCATGGTGAGCACAAAATACATAATCACTATTTTGTTTACAACTGATAATACTTGGCAGAGTGCAATGTTATGTCGTTTTACATATTTGGATTGCCATCGCCACTGGAGAATTTTCTTGAGAACAGCTTAATCATGGGTTTAATTCATAGTCTTTAGAAATTCATTAGAGAACACATATCCTTAAAAAAAAAACATATCCTTAAGGGCAACAGGATAAGCAATTTATTAACAAAAAGCAAATTATATACTCCAGTGTTCTAGTAGGGTATGTTCAGTAAATGTAACTATTTTCTAATTCAAGTTGTGAAATCTCTATTACTTGTTATGTTAAATAGTATTTAACTTGACCTAGAGTGAAACACAAGGGTGGTGAGCCTTTGAGAGCTTTTTCCAGTCAAATTTTGCTTCTTGTGAGTTTTTCCCTTAGTATATTATAAAACATCATCTCAGTTTGTGTCTTTAATAGAATTTGATAGCCTTCTTTTTACTGTTTCTCAAATTAGCCTCATAGATTTCAGCATTGGAAAATCAGAATTTTATTTTCCCAGCTGTTTAAATGTAATATATTTGAAGACAGAGGCACTGTCCTGTAAGTTTATAGCCTAAATAAATCTATTTTAAAGGTGTGCTGGTCAGAGGCCAGGTGGCATAATGGGATGACATATGAGCTATTCACATTTGAAGACCTGGCACTAAATTCATTTCAAAATGCCAGGAAAATGACTTTAGAGGTGTCAATTTGCTGGAGTCCTTGGTGGGCATCTGAGAACATCACAGAACCACTGTAAGGTCTAACATAATGTATCCTCTGTAAATTATATTACCATGTTAGCCACCTAAGGTACAAAAGGGCAGTTTGGATGACTTCAGGAGTCATTCCAAAATCTTGTTTTAATGAGTAATGAGAATTGCAAGTCAGTCTACAAGAAGGTCTAGAAGGCTGTATGAAGACTGGGAATTGAAATTTAAGCCTTTTCTATTTCTCTAATCTTTATCTGGCTCATCAGCTATTCAGCAAATGTTTACTTAAGTCTGTTTTTCTGAGCCCTTGTCATCTTAGGCATGGAATTTATAACATGGCCAGTTACCTTTCCTCTTCCTGGCTTTAGGTCTCCTATGAATGCCAATAATAATATTTCAAAGAAATGTTATGAAGAACTTATTAGTACTCCAAAAAAATGCTATGATAACCCTGCCTTGAATATGTAAAATCATCTGTCAGTAACCCGCAGGTGTTTAACTGGACTGCTTATCTGAAGATCTGCTGTATTTCATTTGCATTTGCCAAGAATGTCTAGTAATTATGTGCTTGGTTTCTATTTGAATAGCTTTTTGAATTACTTAAAAGATCATCATTAATTCATATTTAATATGTGAATCAGATTTACTTATTGTAATAATACATTGTGTGCTAGCCAGAACCATCACTGAATTTGAAGAAGTAAAATGCTCTAAGGTACTAGCCAGACTCTTATTTTTTAATGTTTTTATTAGATTTATTTATTATTTAGTTAGGGGTGTATGTGTGTGTAGACTCATACATGTCATAATCGGTGGACAACTTGTAGGAGTCTCTGCTCTCCTTCCTCCATGTGGGTCCCTGGGGGATAGAAATCAGGTCCTCAATCTTGACAATAGGTACCTTTACCCACTGAGCACTCCTACCAACCCCAGACTCTAATTTTTATTGAGAATGCTCATTTGGATAATGCACAGAGTTAGTCTCTACTAATCCAACCCATTTAGCTCCATTTCTTTTGCTTTTAGCCTTAGGCCTTTGGAAAAATGGTCTGATTAGTGGTTTGTTGCCAGAAAAGGCTCAGTGGAGAAGTGATGTTAAACTGCAGTAGCTGACCAGAGGGCAATCCTGGGCAGAATATGTCCTCTGTCCTCTTTTTACCCATGAGGAGGTTTCAGTATGAAACTAGGTTGTACAAGGAGTCAAGGCACATCTAAGGAGTCCAACTTAGTTGATAATACCCCATGCTATTCCAGGTGCTCTTCCCAGTGATCCTACAGGTAGCACAGAACATTTTTCAGAATTGCAGAGTGCTTGAAGAGAGGCAGAGGTTTCACACTTGACCTCTTTGAGCATCATTTTTTTTTCCTTACCTCTCTGCTACTATCTCAGCACCCATGTAAATGACAGCGATATAATTTTCTACCCCCAAAGTACCCTCCCCAAAGTTCTAGGAGGCTACCACCCATGATTGCTTTGGAATAGCCCTTTAATGAAATCAGTTCATGAAAAGAACTGAGCTGAGCTTTGGGCAAATGGATTTTATTTAACCAAAGAAGTGATTTGGGGTTCAAATACATTTTTATTGTGTCTTAAAAATTTACTTACTCTGTAAGTCTTGAGTACCTACTGGGTATACAAATGGTGAACAAATCATCCATCCTCATGGGGAAAGAAAATAGTATGAAAGCAGCAGAAGAGCTCGTAATAAACTGTGACGATGAAGGTAGCAGGCAGGGAAGCACAGCAATGAGTGAATGGCAGAGCTGTGAGAAGCCATTCAGCAGAAGAAACAGACATGTGAGATAGGGCTAGAAAGATGGATGGAGCCAATGGTAAGTCTGGGTGTGAGGATGGTATTAGGGGTAGACATTCGGACAGACCAAGGATTCAAAAGAGGTAGGAAAGGAAGCCAGTGTGTTTGGAGACACTGACTGAAATGGTGCTAGGTTGGCAGGGAGACTAGACAGAAGGTCTTGTTTCAAAACGTAGATGTTATTATAAATGAAAATTCTTAAAACAGGCCATTTTGAATGAACCTATTATCTCTTAGACCAAATGAAAAGAGACAGCCTTAACCAAGTCTCCATGCATGATCCAGGTCACTGTGAGCAGAAGCCAGCTGCCTGGTGGAAAGCATTTCATTACATTCAAAGGCCTACAACTGCTTGACTCTTAGGCATTTATCACTCAAAAGTGGAGGAGTCAAAAAGTGCAAGAGCATTTGAGAAAATGAATAATTTAAAGAGCATGAAATCATGAATAATGAATTTTAAAAAAGAGTCTTCGCTTGTGATTAGAGGTTTATAATTTTCATTTCACAGCAAAATATAGGTGACTGCCACACATTCCTGCCTGACTTTGTCTAAGTACGATTAGGCCCAACACATTAGTGCCTTGATGAGCAGACTTAAGACTGGCTTCTTGTGTCGAAACCATTAAATTTTAATGTATTCAGCTTAAGCATAAGTGGTCACAGATGATTCATAATGCTGCTGTCTGCTTTTGGTGAAAATGATCGTCAGCAAGAGAATCGTCCCCAATGGCCACAATAATCTTTGGAGTTGATTTCCTAAACATCTTTGTGCCTGTAGGAGATTAGAAATAAACACTGCACAACTGTTGGGCAAAGCACTGTGATAATTTCTCTGAAACTGCAGGAAACTGGATTATGATAAAGTAGAACTAGGTAACTCTTGACATTTTATTTTTTAAATTCTTGATGTCGGGAAGGTACAAGTGATTTAAAGCTGCTCTTTCAGAATGGCATTAGGCCACCATGAGAGGTCTTTTTTCCTTTTCTAAGAAACAAATGCCCAAGAGTTGCCGAAGGTATTGTGATATTATCATTTAGCTGCTGGGCAGAGGCAAGGTGGAGCTAGGAGGCTTGCCTGACTGAAATTTAGACAGCAACTTAGTTCAGTCCAAACAGGATTTTGGCTGGGACATATGAGACTTAATATCATGGGAATTATTCAGATGCTTACCTGACCCAACCACTATCTAGGTACTAAGAAGTCTCCCACCACCAGTGCATCCCATGGAAACACCTGTGGTCTGATCATGGCCCTTTGGAGTTTGAAGTTCCTCATAGCTTCCCTACTAACTCTCAGTTATCTGCCACAACTCATGAGTCCTGTCATGGTCTGGCCTCTATGTCTTTATCCTCTCACCTCATTTGTCACAATAACTTATGCTGCTACTATGCTAATCCACAGCCGTCAGAAGGAACCATGACCTGATTTCAAATCTCTCTTGGCCCTAGGCATGCTCATCTGCCTAAGAGCCCCATCTTGCCTGCTCCAGTAGACTAATTTCTGTAGCCCTTGGCAACTGTGACATTGTCTGAGGTTATTCCTGCCCCTCCTCGACTTCCAGTGCCCCTCTGTCTGAGGCATACATAACTTTATGCATTTGCTCAGCACACACAGAGTATCTAGGGTTGCACTGTATTAAGGAGATAGGCTTCTTAGAACCCAGCCCCAATGTAGGCTCCTTGAGGACAGGTTGTGTTTCTTGCCTTTGATGCCCCTACCTCTCAGCACAATCTGTCTGTATGAGATGCTTGAGGATGATGGGGGTAGGTCGTGTAATCCCTTTTCTGGCTCTGGCATTGTAGAGAACAGCTGAATCATCACCAAATCACTCTAGGTGTTGTCCTGGATAATTCGAGGTAGGAACAAGATAACAAAACTTCAAAAATTTCAATTTTCCTATAGCATTACAAACAATTTGACTGTTTCTCTTTCTAAATGAAAACATTTTTGCAATTCTTTTATTTAATGAAGGAACCTGATCCAAATCTGCTGTAACTCCATGAAATCCACATGAGATGCATTCATTACTATGACAGAATTCACCACAGCTGGGTGTAGGCTGTGGTTCAGGTGCTCTGAGAGCTGCTTTTATCCAGGAAAGGTCAGATAAGACAGGGCTGCAGCTTGCTCATTTCCCCTCCTCACTTCATGGTAGCTTCCATGAATGCACCAACGAAGTGGTCTACTAAATAAAGCAGTAGTATTTTAGGGCTGGAGGATAAATCTAAAAGTCTCCATTCTAGTATCACAGGCCTTTGTGTATCTAAAACCACCCCAGAAAAATAGATGCTTATGCTTAAGCATCTCCAGGGATAGGCTTCCACAGCCTCTCAATTATGTGTTCCATTATCTCACCAGCCTCTCTTCAGGAAGGGCTTTCCCTTAATGTTTAACTTTAATCCCTCCTGGTGCAATTTAAGCTCATTTCCCTTTGTCCTGGCTTCACTGGAAATAAAAAACAAATACTCAACAGCACCTATGCACTCTTGTTTATAATTGAAGATAGAGGCTGCCTTCCCCCAGACAGTTTTGCTTGCTTGCTTAGTGGATCTACTTTTGCCCTCTTCTCCCTATGTACTCCCTAGAAACTCTTCCTTTGAAAATTTTTCCTTGCTGTATTGCACTGAGTATCAGGGACCATTCATTTCAGATTGTTATATGCTGATGAAAGAAACTGGTTCTCATTAATATAGGAGATCCAGTCCCAATACCAAAGGCAATTTAAAACTAAAATAGCTACTCAAAAGAAAGTGGTGTTCCTTTTTCCTGTGTCCTTGGAATGGTACCATGTGACCAAATTTTAATCTGCTGGTAAGACAGCCATCTTGTCCCAAATTAAATTAATTGGCTTTCACTAAGTACACACCTAGTATATGATGCAGTCTTAAATGACATATCTAATCTACAAAAACCTAAAAAGCTTAAAGTCTTGAAACTATAGTAAAAGGAGCCATGGTAGTAAAGGAACCATTCTTAATATTTTTACAACCCCCTCAACATGTCCTTTTTGCTGAAATTTTGATGCAGTAAAGACTATGAATAATTATTATGCAAGTATTAATGTAATTATTATTACAGTATATTTTAAAACATATTGCTGAAGCTTAGATAGTTTATAGTGGGTCTAGCCATGTAAACAAAACATAGTGTCAAGACAGTGTCATCTCACCTCTAGATGAGTTGAGTCATCTTTAGGGTCCAGATGATGAGTTTGGATAATAAATAATTTGTAAGAATATGCAGGGTTGGAGAGATGGCTCAGGGGTTAAGAGCACTGGCTCTTCTTGCAGAAGACATGGGTCAATACTCAGCATCCACATGGTGGCTAACAACCATTGGAAACTCCAGTTCCGGGGGATCTGATGCCCTATTATCTCCTCTGTGGGCACTGCACGACACAGGTGCACTTGTATACATGTAGGCATAACATTCATACACATAAAATGAAAATAAATAAATTAAAAACTATGTATAGGTTCTCACTTGGATTTGTGCTCCCATTTTAAAGATCTCTATGTATTAAACTAAGGTCACAACCACTGGAACCAACAGTCAGGAAATGGGTTTATTATTAAGATTAGAAACAGTTTCATCTCAATTCATTATTGCCCCGTGCCCATAAGTCTATGAGACTGCCCTTAAATTTTTGTTCAGCTCCCCCAAACCTAAGAGATGAAACCTACATTGAATAATCATTCTGATCTGAAATGAAGATATTTGTGTAGCAGTTTGAATTTTGATAACTTTTCTTATGGGCTACCATGTAACTGCCCTCTATCTTAAAATGGATACTTTGTGGTGCTTTTACTGCCAAAGAAATGGTGTGTATTTTGGGCCTCTTTCCCAGCACTTTATAAGCGACTTTTGTTTTCTAGTCAAGGATAAAATTGATTCTTATGTGGCTAGCCCAATCTTCTATGCCTGTTGAGTTGCACACATGGGTCAGTTTAGCTGCAGTGTTTACTGTAAGTGGCAGTGATGGGAAAAATGTTTGGGTGGGAGCACAGCATAGAGTGAGTTACACTCACTGCAAAAGCAGTCAGGAGATGCAAAAGAGCTGCTCTCACTGGTGTTTGCTGTGGGCCTTACTGCAGGGAAAGCAGCTAGCTTCAACTGCAGATCTCGGTCTGTTGCTGCCAATTATCCTGAATACTTACTAGAACTTGTGTTTATTCATTTTAGTTTTAAAAGATTTATTTTTTAACAAACTTGCCTGAAATTCATCAATTAAAATATTTTATTATGTTGATTTAAAGATAAAGATTGCTCTTAACAAAGCTATCGCCTCTCCCTGTTTTATTAGCCAATGAGAGAAAGAAAGAGATTTTCTTTTGTATTTGCATTCTGATTGTACTACTGAATAACCAAGCTTCTCTCCTCTCTGTTGTTACATTACTCACCCATATGCTCCTCTATCGCTGTAGTTGGAACCCTCACCTGTCTTTCTTTTTGTATATCTGACATTGAAAGAAAATATAACTGAAGAAGTAAATAATTTTTTGGAGATGATATGTTGTGTTTTAGGAGCATGAATGTTGGAAGCAAACTGACCTGGATCAGTGTCCCAGTCTACCTCGAATGCCTTTGAGCAAGTCCTTAGCCCTCTGAGCCTCAGTCTCACCAAATTCCATGGTGGTACTGGGAGAACTGACCAAGGTAATGCATAGAAGACACTTAGCATGGGACCTGGCTGTGGCAAATGCTCAAATGATCATGACTTTTAGTTTTATTATGAATGTGATAATGGAAAATGATTTATTTCTTTTTGCGTCAGATGTTCTAAAACTGTCATGGAAGATTACATAAAGAAATTCTTGGCTGTTACTTTAAAGACCAGATCAATCTCTTTTGGAAAAGAGGTGAAAATGGTGCTCGCTCTGTGATGAGAATAACAATCTCACAAGTATTTCTATGTTGCCTTACCAGGCATTTGAGATTGGAAGCAGATCCAGCCTGCTTCTCCAAAGACTGAACTCATTGCTTGGAGATAGTCTTTTTGAGGTAAAAAATGATTTGCACTAATTTTTTGGAACTAACAGTTAAGAATTCCTGGCTATAGATCTTCACTGTAGCTATAACATCGAAAGGAAAAATTTGCATAATGTAGTAGATGAGGCTTCATGGGGAAGTGAAAATAGCTGAAAGATTAGTAAGGGGCAAGCCAGTTTAAATCTGGGTTTTACTTGCTCCAGAGTCATTTCTAAACAGTGGTCAAATTTCTAACTTCTAGACACATTGAAATGTTAAGAGGGCTATGATTCACTAGCACCTTCACCCAGTGTCAAGTGCATAGTACGTGCTTAGTGACTGTCCTCTGCTCTTCTGGCATATTTAACGTTTTTCCATTTGTCAGCTGGCCCTGCTTTCTGTTTCCTGCTATGAGCCATCCATAAGTAAGTATACTGACTTGGAATGAGGAAAGCTAATCTTATCACATAAGGTGCCTAGTAAAATTTCAGAAGAATATGACTTACCAAGAAATAAGGTGCTGACTGTGTGCTGGTTGGCTTACTTGGAAGCTGTGGCAGCGCCAGATAATGAGCTCCTCTTCACTAAGTCACTGCAGTTAGAAAAATTATGCTATCAAGAGTTTATTCTCCTTTGGTTATTTTCTTTTTTCATGATGCCTGAAGGTAACAGAGATAGTTTTAAATTCTGTGTTTAGTTTCAGATGCCAGGTTGTGGGCATTCTCTTGCCAGTGAAGGAGAAGGTGGGCATGTCTTCACTCCAGTTTCAGTAGTGTATCTTCAGCTCTGACATGGTGACTTGTGCAGCAGCTGGCACTCAACTGTGCTGAAAGCAGAGCCCATGTCAGTACAGAACATGAGGCCTGTCAGTGATGAGGTATTTGTTATGTGACTAGAAATTATGGCCACAAATAAATCCGGATAACTTAGCAGTAGGAGTGCTTATTTTTAGGTATATGTTGTGAAATGAAAGAGACTGTGTTCCAGAGTTTGACTTGAATCACTTGTTTACTTTTGGGGGTAAAGACACAGAGTGATCTGCAGGCAACATCTGGATCAGTTTTAGCTCCTGTGTCTATTTAGGTATGTTTCCATCAGACATACTGTGTTTCTTTATGCCTTACCCATTGTAGATTCTACTATGTGCTTCACAAACTTATACATTTATAGACACAGTTTTGATATGAGCCAATGGAAAAATTCACTTCTCACTATTAGGATCCTGGTATAATGTGAGGTTGGTGATCAGGAAGTATTAGAGGCAAGCAGTAATATTTTTTAAATGTTTATTTTTATTTTATATGTGTGTTTATTCTGCATGTATGTATGTTGTTGGCCACCATGTGGGTTTTGGGAATTGAACCCAGGTTCTCTGTAGGAGCAACAAGTGCTTTTAACTGCTGAGCCATCTCTCTAGTCATAATATATTTTTTAATGTCTATACTTTTGTTGTTTAAAGTTCTATATACTATAATGTGAAATCTTTAAACTAAATAATTTCTAATGTGTGATATATGTACTCTGTCTATAAGGTAAATAAGCATGTGTTACATATATTTTAAATTTTATGGTGAGTTATTTATTTCAGGGAAGAAGGTTAATTTTGACAATATATTTAAATTTTAACAGCCTTAAAATCCCAGTGTAATGAAGAAAACCAAACATTTATGACAAGAACCTTTTGACCTGAGAATGAAAGAGAAATTTCTTTGTTCTTTCTTTCAAAGTAGTGTCCGTGGTTTGGAAGATGGAGATAAAAGAATATAGCCCTTCAAATTTAAACACTTGTTTGCTATTTTTATAGTTCTGGTTATTATCAGAGTACTATCTTTTTTTTTTTCTTTAGCAAGGAGAATTAGTGAGTCATTACTGTATGTATACAGTGCATTTTTGCCAAAAAGTTATAAAATACATGTGTTATTAATATAAAGAAGAAACTTTAAAATGAAATATTCCAAATTGGCTTAACTTTTATTGAAGAAGAATGTACGTTTGACAAATTAGAGACACATTTTTCAAGGAAAATTATAAGAATAAATATTAGATCCTTGATGTTAAGAGTATAGGAAGTCACAATGCAAAAGTGTAAGAAAAATAGCTGTACAATGAGGAAGTGAATTTCCCAGGTTGTCAGTTCCTTCCCAGTGCTGTTTCTGTGAGATAATGAGGCCAATAAAAGAGAAAAGAGACAGGAAGGGTACCTGGGTTCTGTTCCTCTTCAGAATGGAAGCCTGATGTCATGTTACGGCAGATGTAATTAGATGTGCGTTACTTAAGGAATCCCTAAATCAGATTCAGTCTGCTCTATTAAATATAGGGCAAACGTTCCTGAGGTCATGACTTTATTATGCTTTTTTTCTCCTATCTAATGCTGTACTGTTCCTTGTTTGACCTAAGAAGATATAAATTTTGCCCCCCAACAGCTTTCAAACTCAGCCAAGTCTCTCTTCTTTAAGTGCCCATATTGCATTTATTTGCTTGAATCCCAGAACTCTCCACAGTGATTTCCACTTCTGTCTTCTTTCAGAATCAGGCCTTTCTGAAGTCCTCTGCCTTGTCTTTGAGCAGCACTGTGTCGGCTGACCATTCCCTCCTCCTTGAACATTCTGCTTCCCTAGTTCTAGAATCCTCATCTCCTCCACTGCTCCTCCTCAGCCTCTTTTTTGGATCCCTCTTTTCTGCTTACCTTTATAAGTTGGCATTCCACTAGGTTCTGATCTGCTCCTTTTTCTCTTACTGGTGTTAAATTTCTGTCAGTCACTTTCCTTATGATGATAGCTTCCAGATTTGAATCCTTGCCATGCCTATCTCAAATTCATGGCCATGGGCCTGCCTCAACCACTGGGATTACAGGCCCCATTGCTTTCTCTTCTAGCCTTGTCTCTCACCACTCCATGACGTGAATGAGCTTAATTTCCTTTCTAGACATTTGTCCACAGCTCCTTCTGTAGGGCTCTTATCTCTTCCTGCCCTCCATGTTCGCCAGGCCAGTTCTTAACTGACCTCATTTCTCAGCACATGTGGTCTCTCCTTCAGAAGTTCTTGCTGGCATCTCCCCTCCTTCTCACTTCCCCAAACTTTCATGTTTCTGTGGACCCCTGTAGCTTACTCTTTCATAGACTTACACCAGTGTACTCGAATTACCTTTCAATTCTCATCTTCCCATCTGGATTAGGCGTTTTTTAAGGGTTAAGAAGGGTTAGGCCATGGTTGAAATTTGTTAGTAGTTCCTGGAAGATAGTGGATGCTTGTAAAATATTTCTCGAATTGAGTGTTTGCGTGAATGACTATGATGTTATTTACTGGTTTCATAGATGTTTTGCCAATGTTATCCTGTATCAAGGCTTCCTGCAGCCTCATGACCGCTTTCCCTCTCCTAATTTTTTTTTGACTTTCAAAATTTTATTCCAAGGTATTTTGTTTTCTTTTTTAAAAAATTATTTAATAACTACGTGATTAGAAGAAGCATTTCATTATAGCTTTAACATATTCAATAACAATTTCCAGAGCAAAGATAAAAGTGGCTGTAAATTTTTAGGTTCACAGTTGAATTAATACTGTTATATAATATTGAACTCAGTATAAACCCCATAAGACATAAAATTGAGTGAGGTTTTAACCTTTAAAAAGGATCTCTATTGCATTTTAAAATATACTGTTTCCTATAGAAAAACTCATTTTAATGCCAGTAACGCTTAGATGTTTGCACATGTGTCTCTAATCTCTATGTATCTGATTATTACTAGACAGTCAATTATACTCAGATCCTTGGCACCTGAGTATGTTTATAAAGTCATCAGGTAGATTTCAATGGTAATGTTTTTCACCTCTACTAATTAACATGAAGCAAATTTTTATGCTTCTTCCTCAAATATAACTTTTTCTTTATTTGTTGATTTTTTTGGGTGTGTGTATATCATACAGAACATCCCAAACAATCTTATTCATCTATATACCCACTTCCCAAATGGCATCCTCCAATAGCCCACCTCCCCACACACTGGAGACCATATACTCTGTTATCCCTGTTACTGCCCACTGTGTTGTGGGCACCCCCAGCTGTTCCCCAGTGCTTGTCCATCCTCTGAACTTCTCAGTCTATCTAGAGTTCCTTGTTTTAGAAAGATCATCTCTTCCTCATCTAGTAGCAATAAGTTGTCAGTATTCCTTTAGATAAGATTGGGGTCTGCAATTCATTTTCCCAGTTCTGTCCTGGGTTACTGTCTGGGAGTCTCTTGGGCCACCCTGGCCAACAACTCAAAGCAAGGTATCTCCTGTTTGGCATTGTTTCTTGTTAAGTAGCCTTTAGCAATACACATGGACTCTTAAAAGAATTATATTGACACTTTTAATCTTTGGTTATACTTTCCTTTTTGGTTTTTAAGACCATACAGTTGGCCCAGATAAACCAATTTATTTTTACTCTTAAGGCCATTTGAGGATCTGTTCCTCAGGGGTCACATGGGCTTGGGAGGCCAAGAACATTCACTGGAGGAAAGACAGCATGTTCAGCAAATGGTGCTGGCAAAACTGGATCTCCACCTGTAGAAGAATGAAACTAAACCCTTATCTTTCACCTTGCACAAAAGTCAACTCTAAGTGGATCAAAGACCTCAATGTGAAACCTGAAACTCTAAAACTGTTAGAAGAAAACATTGGCAATTACCTACAAGATATAGGTGTAGGATTTTTCTAAACATCAATTGCTCAGGAAACAAGGTAAAGAACCAACAAATGGGACCTCATTAAACTAAAAAGCTTCTGTACATTAAAAGAAGCAACCAAGGAAGTGAAGAGAAAACCCACAGGATGGGAGAAAATCTTCACTAGCAACACATCTGATAGAGATTTAACATCTAGAATATATAATGAACGCAAAAAACAAAGAATCAAGAAAGCCCGGTTAAAAGATGGGCTACGGAGCTGAACAGAGAGTTCTCAAAAGAAGAAATAAAGATGGCTAAGAAGCAGCTTAAAAGGTGTTCAACATCACTAGTAATTAGGGAAATGCAAATTAAAACTACTTTAAGATTTCATCTTACCCCAGTCAGACTGGCTAAGATCAAGGGAACAAATGATACCAAATGTTGGAGAGATTGTGGGGAAAGGAGAGATTGCTGGTGGGACTGCAAACTTGTACAACCCCTATGGAAAGCAGTCTTTAAAAACTACAAATGAACCTACCATTTGACCCAGTTAT
>NW_008359817.1:439159-453055 GCF_000622305.1 Nannospalax galili | reverse complement strand
TATCCAGACATAACTACAGGAACCAGGATAATGAAAAGGAACCATGGAGGTAAAGGAAAAGAAAGAATCTAAAAGAGAAAAACAGTAGGAAACAGGCCTTAATAAGGGAGCTATGGATAAAAATGGGATTATTTAAGGGGGTGGAGGTTATACAAGGAACCTAGGGGTTAAAGGGAAAAAAGGAGCTCAAGAGAAGTGGGACCATAGGAAAAGGGTATTATTAAGGGAGAAATGGGAGAAATGGAGGTACTTGAAATGTGGAAACCATGGTGGAAGGGTCAGACAATGCAAGAGATAAATAATGCATAGCTAGTTTTTGAAAACTATGAGGGAGCCATATTAATCGAACAACCTACTGACAAATTATGCATACAACTAGCTCAAGAAATATAGTATATATCTAGGCAAGATTTATCTGAGAACGTTTGGTCTTTGCCCAAGCTTTATCTATATGGCACATGGTAATTGAAAGTACCAGACTGGTGGAACTAACCTTCATAGATGTTTAACAGTCATACTTTGAGGCCTATACTAATTTGGTCAGAGGGACATAAAGGACAGTTTTTTCTCCTTGCCCTCCTAGGTCAACTAAGTTCCAGGGGACTATGAGCATCTCTCAAAATGTCCTGTAATGGTGGTGAATCACCTGTCCTTTTGATCAAGGAGTCCATGGAGACCCCATCAAATGGACTTGAACCAGTGTCCAGTCTACAAAGAGGAGGGTCAACACAGAGGAAACGTTTCCTCCATGCTTCCAAGTGAAGCCAGGTCAAGTAGGACCTTTGACTTACCGTCACATAAATGGAGCTGGTAAAAGAAAGGAGCCAGGGGTTCCTTCTCCTAATTTTATATGAAAGCTTAACCTCAAACCAGTAAGTGTTCACTGACAAATCTACAGATATTACTTCTGTAGCATTGACGAAAATATGTAACTTCAGTTTAATCACACAGAACTTAATGAGACATGTCAGAAGTATATATTGTTAAAAGAAAAGACAATATAGTATTATAGTATTTCTTCAGGTAAGAAAGGAAAGGATATAAGAAATATGCATATGTCTACTCATTTGTACAAAATAAATACACAAATAATAAATTAGACACTAAAGACATCAGTTACCTACAGGGAGTGAATGATACAGGTGTGGGAAGAAGAGAGAAGGTGGGGATAAAGAGGGAGCAGACCTTGCTGAGGACCTCTTCGTGCATTGTTTTAACTTCTAGAACTATCATAATGTCTGATATAGCATTTTTTTCAAATAAATGGATAATAAAACCAGAATGGGAAGGTCTAAAATAGAATGCAAAACTGTAACAACTGATCCAACTCTATTTTGAATTAATAACATCCAAACTCTGGGGAATAGGAAGAAAACACCAACCTTTGTGCTTTGATTGATACTATGAAACTGAAGCTGAGGGCAAAAAGAACTAACAGTACCCAAATAAGTTCAAGTTAGTGAATTTGTTGCTCATAGAATGGGGATTATCAGTTCTCACATTGCTTTATGTATGTACCATGATTAAACAAAAAAGAATTATGAAGTGAAAACCTAGAAACCAGACATACTGGTATACTTCATTTTTTTAAAGATTTATTTATTTTTATTTTGTCTATGAGTGTTTTGCCAGCATGTATGTGTACATGTGTGCTTGGTGCCCATGGAGGCCAGAGGGCATCAGATCTCCTGGAACTGGAGTTACATTCAGTTGTGAGCTGCCCTGTGGATGCTGAGTACTGAACCCAGGTCCTTTGTAATAGTAGCGAGTGTTCTTAACCACTGAGTCATTTCTATACCCTGCCTCATTAGTTATAATTGCTATGTTTCTCCAGACATATAAGTATAAAAGTGAAAGAGATATGAATGCACATGTGCATGTGGTTTAATACAGACTATCCCAGCTCTGTCTGCTGTCAAGACTTGGAAGCAGACGTACTAGCAGAAGTGAGCATGCCTAGTACCCAGATTTGGGGTTCTAATCTCTCTCTCTCTCTCTCTCTCTCTCTCTCTCTCTCTCAAAAAATAAAAAAAAAGACTGGACAGATGACTCAGCAGTTAAGAGCACATGTTGCTTTTGCACAGGACTAGGTTTGATTGCCAGCACCCACGTGGTGGCTAGCAACCATCCATAACTCCAGTTTCAGGGAATCGGACACCTTCTTCTGGCCCCTACAGGCACTGCATACACATATGTACTTACATACATGCAAACAAGATACTTATAAGAATAAAAGTAAATAAAATATTTTAAAAGAACACAGTTTAAAAATCAAGGCCAATTATATAGATTCTACATACTGTATTTATAGTCTGCTCTTTCTTTATTGTAAATACTGCCCATGTGTGAAAAAAATACAAACACTTTTCAGGATTTAAAACACATCCAAGTACAAGACAAAAAATGAAGTTTAAGTACTTAAAACATAGGAACCAGGGCTACCTAGAGAACAGGTTGATTCCAAGACAGTAATAGGAAAAACGCAAGAGGAGCCTGGATCATCCCACACTGCCATGACACTGCTAGCATGTGCAGAAGACAAAGACACCGACTGCAAGGAGCGCAGCATCCCAAACTGGAAGAATTTAAAGAACAGCACAAATAACGATAGTACTGGATTCCAACCCACAGAACAAATTAAATATCACAAGCCTGTGCTTCTATAAAATGATTGAATAGGTAGAGAAGGGCTAGTTCTTCCTTACATAAAATCCCATTTAACAAATGAAGAAGGAATGAGAGGAATGCAAAACTGCCATCAGGTAAACATCATAGTAAGAAGTATTGCAAGCAGGAGCTGTAACCCCAGCTGGAGAAACCTTGAGGAGAAACAATATTTGAGTGTGGTTGCAAAGCATTCCCTCCACATAGCTGCTAACTAGGAGGGAAAACATGTGACTTTGCAGCTGAGAAACCTGGTAGATCTTTCCTCAACCTAATGACCTCCGTTAACACTTCTGGTATCAAGACCTTACATACCAGCTGATGTGCACTGAGAAGTGCATGGGCATCACTGCCTCTGTGGTTTCAGGAATATCCAACTTCAGTCTAATTATGCTGAACCACCAGGCGAACTGGAAAATAGCTCATCCATACATTTCAAAAGGATCAGTCATGGAAGACTGTGCAACAATCTTAGACTGGAGGACACTCAGAAACAACTAAATGCAGCATGGAATTTCAGACCGGACTGGGCATTAGTGGGAAAACTGGTAAAATTAAAGAAAAATCCGTAGATTGACTTGCTAACCGTACTGTGCCAATGTTAATGTCTTGATTTTGATCATAGCTCAGTGATTACATAAGATTCTGTATAGGTGAAGGGCATATGGGAATGCAATGCTGGGTTTTTCAGCTCTTCTGTAAGTCTGACGTGGTTCATGAAGAAGAGTTAAACGCGTCGCTAAGATCTCTTAAAAGCAAACGAATGTAAATACAGTATCTGGATGGTGGTTAATATTTTATTTTTGTAAGTTAGGTATAAGTTTTATAAATGTTAAGGAAAATACCAGAAGAATAGAAGAGAAATGGAAAAACAGGAAAACAAAACATTAAGAGAAAAATAATCTAAAAAGAAGCAAGGGAAAAATCTAGAAGAGGGGGAGGCTGGATGGAGCATAAAATGCTCTTCCTGTCAGGTTAGGAAAGAGCTCTCCTGTTCCAGCTCTAAGTTTTTATCACAAACACATGTTCAAATTTATTCAGTGAATCTTCTGTATCTGAAATGATTACTTAATTTTTGCCATTGTTAATTTTTTTCGTTGTCATGAAACTGATTGTTTCGTAATCTGAGATGCCGCCACAAAGTACACTCAGCCTACATAAGAAATTAGACTATTTGAGACTCCAATTTAGATACATTTGTCCATCTGTTTGTTCTTGTTCCAGTATTCAATTTGTAATCATGTATTTTAATATTATATAGGAGTATTACATCCCCTGTGGCTATTCTTTTCCAGAGTTAAAGTTGGTCTGTTTTGTATTCTATGTACATTTTATAATCATCCTTGTAAGCTCCAGATTTGGGGAAGAAAATCTGATATTATTTTGTGGGAGAAAGGATAGCTATTTAATAAATTAACAGAGGTAGTTCTGAACACTCTATATTATTGAGTCTCTACATAGTTTGTCTTTCCAGTTGCTCACCACTGCTTACTGTTTCAGTAGTGTTTCATAATTATTTTCATCTATTACCTTTTGTATTGATATACATCAATCAATCTATCCATCCATCCATCCATCCATCCATCCATCCATCCATCCATCCTACAAAGCTCAGATCTTACATTCATGGCCAGATGAGTTTTGATAATAGTTTCCAGCCCTGTAGTCACCTCCTTAAGTACAAATTATAATTGTTTTTTTCCTCAGTTTAAAAAGTCCCCCCTTGGGTGTGGTAGTGCATACTTTTAATCCCAGTACTTGGGAGGCAGAGGCAGGGTGATCTCTGTAAGGTTGAGGCTAGCCTGGTCTATACAGTGAGTTCCAGACCAGCTGGACCTACAGGGAGATCCTGTCTGGAAAAGAAAAAAACAAAACAAAACACAATAACAACAACAAAAACCCAATTAAAAGAGGTTCACCCTTGGCCTCCCATCCCCTGAGTGAATATGGTCCAAATTTTATTAGATCTGATTATTCTTTGTAAATGAATCACACAGTATTTTTGCACCAGGCATGTCTTTGCTCCTCCTGATGTTTTGAGATTCATTCATATAACTGGGTGTGTTAGTAATCCATTCTTTTTTTTTCTAACTGATCGGTACTATTCTATTGTAGAAATATGCCAAAGTTTGTTTATTTAGTCTTTTGCTAATGAATTTTTTTGAGTTGTTCTTATTTGGGAAATTAGTTTAATAAACTTACCATGACATTTATGGAAAAGGCTTTTTACTCATCTTGAGTAAATATCTAAAATTGTAATGTTAGCTCTCACAGTAGGAATGTTTAATCTTGTAAGAAGCTGTCAAGTCTTTCCCCAATGTTGTGCTGTTTTATATTCCTAGCAATGACTTTTGACATTGCTCCGTTTGCTTTGAGACATTTTTTATCAAGTTCTTTAATTCTATCTTTCCTGATTAGCATAATTGAAAGCATGAAAAGTTAGCATGCAGATTTCTACATAAGTTCCAAAGCAAACACATATATATGTTACTGTATAACTACCTCACCACTCCCCTCAGCCAGCACACTACCATGATTCTATATCTTAATGTTAATACAGGTGGTAGAACATTTTTTTGTTGTTTTTTTCATATTCCAAAGAAAAATTTTAATATAATTTAATAAACATAAAAGTGAGTTTCATCGTGACATTTTCATATAATATATATAGTACATAAGCCATAGTCATCCATCATCTACCATTACCTCCTATCCTATTAATCCTTTTTCCCTTTGTTTCTTGTTTTTATGATGCAATAAAGGTTCTTTATAGTAGTATGAGGATCATTATTTACAGGAGCATGGGCACCTTACTAGTGGCACTTTTATCTCTAAGCACTTCAGCATGCCCGTGTTCACTCAAGTTAAGTATTCTCTTTTTAATGAAAATTCAGTTTGAGAATTTTCGGTTTTATACTTTCTCTCAATTCTGGTTTGCCTGCTCCGTATGTCTCTAGTTGGACTACAATAGCAGTTCTGTTGTCCCTAGTGTGGCTCGCCTGCAGATGCCCAGGGTTTACCTGTCTCCTACTGCTGATGTTAACTTTGATCACACTGGCATTCTGTTGTCTGGTTACTCTATTATATGGTTGTATATTTTTTTTCTTTGAAATAATTTATGGAAAGATACTTTAAGATCAGTTGAATATTTTGTTCCTTATTAAACGTTATTCCCTATCAATCAAGCTACTCTCTACTATGATGGTTGCAAATGATGAGTTTCTAATAATTTGTCTAATACTTTTTCTAATATAACTTGGCCTGTCTGTATCATTCAGTATTGCACTGAAAGAAAAACCTTTTCTTCTTTTATAGCTATGTATCTATGAATCTATCATCTATCTACCTACCTACCTACCTACTATCTATTCTTCCATCTATCCTTTCATTTACCCATCATTTATCCATCTTTTTGTTTCTTTGGTTTTTAAAACAGGACACTGCTATGTAGGCCAGGCTGGTCTTGAACTTACATCAGCCTCCCAAGTTCTGACATTACAGATATATAACACCATGTCCACCTATCCACCCATTTTTGTTTTTGGTTTTTGAGACAGGGTGTCCCTGTAGCCCCACTTAGCCTGGAACTCACTATGTAGACCAGGTTGGCCATGATCTCACCCAGCTTATCCACTCATTTTTAATCATTACATAATGTGGTGGTTTGAATGAAGAATGACTCCCATAGGCTTTAAGTATTTGAACACTTTGTCCCCGGTTGATTGTGTAGTTTGGGGAGGTATAGGAGGTGCAGCCTTGCTGGAAGAAGTATGGCACTAGGGGCAGGTTCTGAGAATTCTTCCCCATTTCCAGCTTCTCTCTCTGCTTCCTGCTGGTGCTTAAAGACGTTAGTGAGCTTTCTGCTCTGGCCACCTCCTCTGCCATGTCTCCCCTCCATGATAGACTCTTACACCTCTGGAACCATAAGCCAAATAAACTCTTCCTTCTATAAATTGCCTTGGTCATGATGTTTACTATAGCAACAGAAAGTAACTAATGCACATGATTAAAGGGTTTTTGTTTTATTCAGTGGCTTATAGTCCATTGCTATCTTATTTTAATACTAAAAATTTCTCAGATTTGACCAGCAGAAAGAATTCAGGCTCCTATGTTTGTCCTTTCCTCCCTGTGTTCCACATCACATGTTGCTTTCCCTCCTCTCAGCGTCCCCATCCCCTGTCATTGAATATATCTCACATGCCACAGATTCATCCTGCTATGTCCTTTTAACATACCCCATCATTTAAAAAATTACTTTCTTACTTTATGGTACAAGAAGAGGTTCTATCATCATCTTATACCTTCCCTACCTTAGTCTTAGAATAAAGCATTTCTGCAAGGAGCCCTGGATAGGGCTTTAGTGGGTAGTATTAAGAAGCAAAGGTCTCTGTGGGAAGATGTGTTCATTGCTATTGGAGTATTATTGCTTCTAAGTTCTTTTAGTGGGCGGGAAAAAAATGACAAAGAGCTCAAGGTTTGTTCTGTGGTTCTTTTATTCTGTGGACTCCCTTTGTTGATATTTAAAAATTGGTATCATACTGAACATACTGATCTGTACCTTGACTTTCAAATAACAACATTGTGGAAACCATTCCCCAGCAGCTCACAGAGCTCTTCCTTACTCTTTTCTCAGCTTCATGATCTTGAGTGTGTGAATGTACCATCGTTTAGTCAACTACTGTCCTGTGAGTAACGTCCACTACGTTGCAAATAATGCTGTTATTACTTTGTGCAAATAAGCCTTATAGTAGGCATTGGTAATTATTTTCTAAAATTTGGTTTTAGCTATTTCTTCAAGAAGACATAATGAAAGTATCTTTTTGTGGTGAATATTGAGACAGGTGACCCAATCTGACCTCAAGTTTACAGCAACCTTCTGCCTCAGCCTCCTAAGTACTAGAATTCCAGGCATGAGCCACCACACTGGGCTCAAAGATTTGTACTAGATGCATTACTGATTAGTTTGCTCCAGCCTACATTTTAAAGCATATCTGTTTTATTTATTAAAATAAAATTCACTTATACAGAGTTTTAAACCCATTTTAGAATACAGCATGTTTGATCTAATAGTGAATACAGATGAAAAGATTAGGAGAAGTAATATTTTTCTATGATATAGAAACCTGGAGCTCATTGTTCCTCATTTCCAACTACCTTACATTTTATCTCTCATCTGCTTCTAGTCAAGGTAGTAAAGTAGTCAAGATGCCAGTGGACAGAAGCAAATAAAGGCGCATTAACTGCTTCTTAACAACAGGTGGTGTGTGCAAGCCTTTCTATACTAGAGGCTTTAGTTGCTTTCATTTGCTCGTGACCGTCTTTGTTTTCATGTTTCACTGGTAGAAAACTGAAGCAAGAAAGGACCTTGGAGATCATCAAGGTCTACTTCAACTCTCTTATTGTGCAATCAAAGCCACTGGCCAAAGCATCCAGTCACATGTGTATTTGTCCTGTCTACATCCATCCACCTATCACCTTTTCCTTGACCCTGCCTGGAGATGGGTTTGTGGTTTTTGTTACTGTGTTTGTTTGTTTTGTAGGTGGCTTATTTTTCATTTTGTTTATTTGTCTGGTTTAATGGGAATTGAATCCACAGCCTTGCGCAGTTAAGCAAGTGCCCTACCACTGAGCTGTATTCCAAGCCCCTTGCTATGGAATTAGAAAAAAGCACTTAAAATATTAATTATAAGAGGAAGAAGCTGAAGAACTTATTTCAAATTTAAATTTCTGTTTTTGCTGCAACTCTTGGCCCTTCGTTGCTTACCAATTCTGTGCCAATGGTATACAACAAATCTTATTTAGTGCTTACTGTATGCCAGCCACTTTTCTACCATATTGAAACAGTTATTCCTTATAATCCCCCAAAGAATTGGACATACTGAAAGATGAAGAAAAGGATGCCCAGATATACTAAGCAATTGCTTAGTATATCTTATGCTTGTGTAAGTCCTGGCAGCATGGATAGGAAGATGTCTGCCTAATGGCTTATATATTTTCCCCTGACATTTTTTTATGGCAAGATCAGAGATCCCCTGGAGCCACATAGATTACCTACTAATTTCTGATATAGGGAACAATATATCAATTGTATTGGAAATCATATATATGTTATATATAACTTTATAACTATATACATATAACTTTATAGAACTTGTTTTTAGAAGGAGTGAAAGGCTATTTAAAAGATGATTTGAGGGGCTGGAGAGATGGTTCAGTGGTTAAGAGCACTGGCTACTCTTGCAAAGGACCCAGGTTCAGTTCCCAGCACCCACATGGCAGCTAACAACTGTCTGTAATTCCAGTTTCAGGAGATCTGACACCCTCTTCTGAACTCCATGGTCTTTGCACAACACAGGTGCACCTACCTACGTGCAGGCAATATTTCATACACATAAAGTAAAAAATAATAAATATTTTTTAAAGGCATTTTGAAAGTCATTTTAAACTACCTTTTATTTAGACAGTTGTTTTCAGTTTTGAAATTGTACGCCTTAAAGGTCTCAACATTTCTTAAAATTATAGGTTGGGTCTGATACCTAATCTCCTTAAAAAAAATATTTGGGGGATACTTGCCATGGCTTGCATATGGAAATCAAAAGATAACCCTGGGTGTCAGTTCTTGCCTTCCACTTTCTGTGAAACAGGGTCTCCATATTGTTTGCTGCGTCACACATCAGGCTGGTTTCCTGTGAGCTCTTGGGATTCTCTTGTTTCCACCTCCTGTCTAGCAGTCAAGGCACTGGGATTATAGGTATGTGCTACTGCACCCAGCTTTATATGGGTTCTTGGGACTCAAAATTCAGTTTTCCTACTTCTGTGGCAGGTGTTTTACCCACTGAGCCATCCCTCCAGCCTGGTGCTAACTGGACTCCTAGCCCAGGTGCTTAGCTGGCCTCATAGACAGGACAGATGCCAAGCTGTATGACTTCCAGACCCCAGAAATGACAACAATGAACAGATGCGGTTTGAGGTACAGCAGGACAACATTAGGGATTGCTTCTTTCCATCTTAGGGCACCATATGTGTGTGCAGACCCCATAAGGCTGTGCTTGCTCTTCTCTGCATGTTTCTTATTTTAGTGAACTGGGAAATAATTGAACCCTAGTTTTGGCAAGTTCTGGAAGACAAAGGAGAATCCACATAGGAAATAGTATATGTTACCACTTACCAGCACAGCTTCCATGTCATAACTTGCAACAAGATGTTAAACAAGTTTTCACAGATGAATTCATGTTTTTATATTGCATTACCTTGTAGGAAAGACTCACTGTCACAGCCCTGCTGTGGAATTCATGGGCCCTGAGGTCCACTCCCTATCAGTGTATGATCTTTTATGTTTTTTATGTCTCTAGGACAAAGGAAAATGATGGATGTAGTCTTTTCATCTGGATATGGAATATATTTAATAAAGAAAGAGTATTTGCAGGGAGAGTACTAGACAGCTGCAAGTGTGCATTAACCACATTGGAACATGAAAATCCTACGTGTGCAGAGGGGATTCAGCCTGGCTTAGGATGGTGGCCTTTTGCAGGCTCTGCTTGCTCATTGTCTACAAGGCAGTGTATTTCTCCACATTTAGAAGGTTAAAGCTTGCTGTTTGGCCCTAATTCCTGGCAGTTAAAAAAAAATCTTAATGTTAGGCACTTTTTTGAAGTCCCTAATAAAATGGGGAGATTTTTAGGAGCCATCCTTTTTAGTGTTTATGTTGGAGCTCATCCTGTCCCTCAGGGGACTCCACAACCTCGCCACTTCATCCTCTGAGCACTTCATTATGAGCTGAAAAGGAGCCAGTACAGAAGACCCTGTTCTCAGATGGAGTAGGGCAGTGTGCTTGTCTTGCTTTCCACTTATTGCCAAGTCTCAGGGTCACCAAGCCACTTACCATCTCAAGTTGGCCCTATTTATTTGTGTCATCAAAGAGAAATTTGTTTTCTAAATTGTTCAGAGTTTGAATGTATTTATTAGGCCCTCTGGAAGCCTTGGCCCCAGCATGTATCACCGGCTGTCTTGAGGCATTGAAGTTTGTTTTCCATTAATTTGAGCCTTAAACATAAAAGAGTTTCAACAGTGGCTGGGATACTACCTGTTATTTTAATGATCAAAATGAAGAGAAGTTAAATTATGAGATGACCTGGATGACAACAAGACTTGAGACTCCATTTCAATCATTTCAATCAACAATTGTGAGCTGCTCAGTGCCCTTGATGGTAATAAAAAAATAAAATAAAATAGCATTTCACAACCAAACTTTTCAGACAGATTAGAGAATTACTCAGTTCCCTCTACCTCTTTAAGTCTAAGGCAAAAACTTAGAAGCTAGCAGTTTATGTTCAGTTGGATGAGTTACATTCATCCAGGACAGAACCACCAGAAGAGGTAATCTTATTTCATAGCTAGTATGGTCTCAATGAAGAACATTCGTTTGTGTGTTAGTACTCATGACTGGAACACCATAAGTGCAGCTAAATGTTTATTTAATAATCATGTTTTGGGCTAATTTTTATTTTAGTAAAATAACAGTATTTTGAGACTTTTGTCTGCCTAGCATATCCTGATACAGATTTTAATAATCTCAGAAGATATTCTTTTTCCCCACTTTCTATATTACTAAACATTAGTTAGGTGATTTTCCCAAGGGTATTCAGCTATGGAGTTAGAACTGGGGCCCTGAAGTCTGATCCCAGCATGGTTCTTGTAATCTCTGCGCTACATGGTCTTCATTTATGGTGCCCAGGCCATGCAGGTGATATGCTAGTGGTTGAACGTCTACTAGATGATCACTTGAGAGCAGAAAGCTAACCACTATGAGGCACTGTCTAGCAGAGACAGTGGAGGAAGTGATGCTTTTCAGATGTGTGTGCTTAGCATCCACATAATATAATTACAGACACTTTAGAAGAACATAGAAGTCAGGTAGGAAGCGTTAGGTAGCAATCAAGATGTCAGATTGCTTGTAAAAATGCAAAGTGATCACTACTCCTCCTGATCCCAGATTTGACTCTGCCTTTGTTTTTCAAGTGATGGCTAGCCATAGTCTGCTTATAAGAGACCAGAGGAGAGCTGGAGAGATGGCTCAGTGGCTAAGAACACTGGTTGTTCTTGCAGAAGACCCGGGTTCGAATCACAGCACCTACATGGCAGCTAACAACTGTCTGTAACTCCAGTCCTGGGGGATCCGACAGCCTTTTCTGACCTCCACGGACATTGCATGACACGGGTGCACTTAACCTACATGCAGGCAATACACGCATACACATAAAATAAAAATAATAAATAAAATATTTTTTAAAAAGACTCGAGGAAAGATCAAAGAATCTTGCAAGAGGCTGAACCAGAGAGTGTCCTAGGAGGTTGTTAAAGGATAATTTCACCAACCAGACTGTTCTTACAGATCAAACTGGCAGATAGTCATTACTCATTTGTCTCTTCCAGAAATAGTTGAAGGGGATATAGCAGGAATCATTTCTGTTTGAACACATATAGGGAGATGGATACAACTGGAATGCTAAAATACTTTTGGAATTTTTAAGGTTTGCATGCTGAGGGTTTCCATGAATAGCATTTGTGACTGATGATTCAGTAGCTTGGAAAGTTAGAGGTTTAACCCTTTCTGCATTGTGAACCATATCACCCAGGACAGAACCTTTGGGAAAAGTAAAGATTGCTTTATAACATTGACAGATAGCCAGCCCAAGCTGTGTTATATAATCAGGCATTGGCTTCTGCCTTCAGAGAAAATGTTTGCCTAGCATTTACTGAAGGGATGTGGGGGGACACCTTTGGTTCTAGTGACCATTTTTCATTTTCAGTCAAAATACTTTGCAGTCATTCGTTTTGGGGTAAAAGGCTATAAAAGCACATTAGTTTCAAAATAGGGTTTTTTGGCAGAATTAAATGATAGCATAGTAAGTTCTTCTTACTGGCAAATGGAAGATCACTGTCCCAAGTCTCTGATTTATGTCTGTAAACATTATAGGTCTGGCACATTTTAAACCCATTTTCTTGTGCATAGAAAGCCATTTTACCTCGACCTACACTTACTCCTGTAAAAACAGAGGTTTGTTTTATTGCCTGTCTAGCTGTATCTCTGCTTGACAAATAGGCATCAAATAAAGAGGCAATTGTTGTATGGGAAGGCCCAGTCACTTATCCAGACTTTGGCGGGATCTGGTCACCTGAGGACCTAAGCAACAGGATCCAGCTGAAAAGTGCTCGTTTTGTTTCAGTGCTGTTAGGAGAAGCAGCACCTACCAGGAGAGTATATCTTAAGGTTTGGTGGCAGAAGATTTTTTTACTTCCAGAATGATGACAGTTATTGATGTTTATTTGATACTCCAAGCTTTCCTAAATTATTTACATGATTTCATTTTATCTTTATTAGAATTTTGAAATCGGATGCTCTGGTACCTCTATCATTGCTCTTTTTGGTTCACCAATGTTTTGAGTATTTGAGGCTTCTTGTATTTCCATATGAATTTTAGGATTGGTTTTTGTTTTCCAATGAAGAATGCCCCTGAAATTTGGATGAGGATTGTATTAAATCTGTAGATCACTTTTGATAATATCGTCATTTTCACAGTAGTAACACTTCCAATTTATGGAATGCTTTTTTTTCTAGTAATATTTTCTTTGATTTCAATCTTCAGTGTTTTAAAGTTTTCATTGTAAAATTCTTTTGCAGCCTTTTAAAAGGCTATTTCTAGGTTTATTTTTATGTTTAATTTTTTTAGGCTGCTGTGAATGGGATATGTGATATTATGGGATACCGATTATCAATCCAACAGGATCTAAGGGAGACAAGCCATCAGGCGCATTAGTAAGGAACTGCCTAGATTGATTTAGGCTCTGGTCATGCCTCTGAGGGATTACCCTGATTAGTTTAATTGAGGTAGGAAAAGTAGCAGGAATAAAAAGAATAAAAGTGAAAGAGTAATCATAGGAGCACAAGTATTCAGTGCTCTCTGCTTGCTGACTGTGACCAGCCACTTCCAGCTCCTGCGGATACAGCGTGACCAGCCTCTTCCAGCTCCCACAGATGCAATGTGACCAGCTACTTCCTTCCAGCTCCTGCACCATGCCTTACCCACCAAAGTGGACTGTAATCTGGAGCTGTGAGCTGAAACAACCCTTCCTTCCTTAAGTTTCTTTTGTGTTTTATCACTGTAACAAAAGCAGTAACTAATATAGATTGTTTTCCTGATTTCTTTCTCCACATGTTTGTTATTGGTATAC
>NW_008359817.1:429824-437693 GCF_000622305.1 Nannospalax galili | reverse complement strand
AGAAGACCCCACCAGATGGACTTGAACCAGTGTCCAGTCTACAGGGTCAACGGTCAACACAGAAGAATCATTTCCTCCATGCTTCCAAGTGAAGCCAACCATGGTCGAGCAGGACCTTTGACTTATCTTCACATAGGCAGAACTGGTAAAAGAAAAGAGCCAGGGGCTCCTCCATGTGACCATACCCAAAAGGAAATTATAACCAAAGATTAAAGGGGCCAATATAATTTTTATGTTTATTTTTTTTTAAAAAGCTCTTCATTTCATTGATCCCTTTATATCATTCTTTTAGTTTCCATTTCATTAATTCCAGCTCCTATGTTTTTTTTTCTTTCCATTGACTAACTTTGGCTTTGGCTTGTTCTTGTTTTTCTAAGACCTTCAGGTGTATCATAGGAGTGTTTATTTGGGATTGTTTGGATTTTAAAAATATGTTATTTATTTTTATTTTATGTGTACGAGTGTATTGCCTGCATGTATTTGAGTGCACCTGTGTTGTGCAATGCCGTGGAGGTCAGAAGAGGGCTTCGGATTCCCCTGGAACTGGAGTTAAGGACGGTTCGTAGCGTCATGTGGGTGCTGGGAATCGAACCCAGGTCCTCTGCAAGAGCAGTCAGTGCTCTTAACCGCTGAGCCATCTCTCCAGCCCCTGTTTGGATTTTTTTTAATGTATGGAATCATGGTTATAAAATTCCCTCTTAGAATTGTCTTTGCTAATTCTAAAGTTTATGGTAAGTGTTTTCATTTTCATTTGATTATACTAATGTTTTAATTTCTTCCTTAGTTTTTTCAGTGATGCACAAACTATTTAAAAGTGAGCTGTTGGGGCTGGAGAGATGGCTCAGCAGTTAAGAACACTGACTGTTCTTGCAGAAGACCCAGATTTGAATCCCAGCACCCCATGGCAGCTAACAACTGTCCATAACGCCAGTCCCAGGGGATCTGATGACCTCTTCTGTCCTCTGTGGTCATTGCATGACATGGGTGCACTTACCTACATACAGGCAATACATGCACACACATAAAATAAAAATAGTAAATAATATTTTAAAAAAGAAGGGAGCTGTTTCGTGCCATGCGTTTTTATGGTTTCTCTTCCTATTGATACATAATTTTATTCCATTATAATATGCTAAGACACAAAAATTGCTTGAATTTTCTGGTATTTGCGAAGACTTCTTTAATAACTTAAATATGGTCTATTTTGGAGAAAATCCCATGAGCCAATGTGAAGAATGTGTATTCTGATGCTGCTGGATGGAATATTCTATAGAAGCTTGTTTAGTCCATTTGATATGTGCTACAATTTCAATTTAACTCTGAAGTTTCTTTGTTGATTTTTTTTTGGTCTGGATGATCTGTATATTAATGAAAATGGGATGTTAGATTAACCTGGTTTTGGATCTGGACTTTTCTTTTATGTACCATGGTGTTTGCTTAAGAAACCAGATGCAACAATGTTTGACACATACATATTTATAATCATTACATATTCTTTATGGATTATTCCATTTCTTACTATATAATTATTTTTAATATCTTCTAGCCTTAGCTTAACGTCTGTTTTGTTGGATATAAATATAGTACTTGTGCTTCCTTTCCAATTACATTCTCATGGAATATAATTTTCTGTCCTTCCACTTTCAGTCTTACTGCATCTTTGTCAGTGAGGAGAGTTTCATGAAGCCTGAAAATAGTGGGATCTTGTTTTTTTAAATCTATGCGACCACTGTATTTTAATTGGAGGCTTAAGACCATTTACATATAGGGTTGTTATTGAAATCCATATAGTAACTTCTCCCTTTACTTCAAATTGATCATGAGAGCAATCCATCAAGAAGGTGTTCTATCCCAAACATATATATGCACCAAACTTGGGTGCACCTGACTTTATAAAGCAAATCCTTCCACACATAAAGCAACAGATTAACACCAATACATTAAAAGTAGGTGACTTCAATTTCATACTTTCACTAATGGACAGATCATCCAGACAAAAAATAAACAGAGGAAAAAATGGAACTAAATAAGATCACAGATCAAATGGACCCAATAGATATCTACAGAACATTCTCTCCAAACAAGACAGAACCATTCTCAGAAGCCCATGGAGCCTTCACTAAAATGCACCACATGTTGGGATATAAAACATCTTTCAGCAAATACAGGAAAACTGAAATAATTCCTTGTATCTTGTCTGACCACAGTTGAATAAAGTTAGGTATCAATAGCAATACAAACCACAGAAGATACACACAGTCATGGAGGTTGAACAACATATTACTGAATGATGAACTGATTACTAAAATAGAAAATGAAATTTAAAATTCCCTAGAATTGAATAAAAATGAAAATTCAATGTATCAAACTCTATGGCATGTAATGGTAAGAGGAAAGTTGACAGATAGCTTTAAGCTCCTACATCAAAAATTCAGAGAGAATCCAAACAACTTAATGGTGTCTCTCAAGGCCTTGACAAAACAAGAACAAATAACACCCAGAAATAGTAGATGGAGGTCAGGCATGGTAACGCATACCCTTAATCACAGCATGTAGGAGGCAGAGGCAGGCAGATCTCTATGAGATTGAGGCCAGCCTGGACTATGTATAGAATTCCAGGCCAGCACCAGGGAGACCCTGTCTCAAAACGATATAAAAAAAAGCAGATGAGAAATCATCAAGGTCAAAAGAAAAATTAATTAAATAGACTTGAAAAAAATACAAAGAACCCATGAAATGAAAAAGATTACAACATTAACAAATACTTGGCCAAATTAACCAAAGGAAAGAGAAGAACCAAATTGATAAAATTATGCATGTGAGGTATTACAACAGGCACAAATGAAATTTGGGGGTTAGTAAGGACATATTTCCAAACCCTTTATTCTACCAAATTAGAAAATCTAAGCAAAATAAACAAATTTATTAACACATATGACACACCAAAGTTAAATCAAGAAGAGACGCATTTAATCCCAGCACTCGGGAGGCAGAGGCAGGTGGATCTCTGTGAGTTCACGGCCAGCCTGGTCTACATAATGAGTTCCAGGACAGCTGGGGCTACAGGGAGACCCTGTCTCAAAAAGACCAAAAACAAAACAAAACAAAAAATTTAAATAGATCCATGTAAGCAATGAGATTGAATCAGCAATTTTTAAAAGCTCCCGAACAAATAAACAAAATCCCCAATAGCACAAGTTAGATGGATTTACTATAGAATTCTACCTCATCTTTAGAGAAGAACTAAAACTGATGCTTCTCAAACTGTTTTGTATAATGGAAGATGAAAGAATCCTTCAAAATTCTTTTTACAAAGCCTGCATTACACTGGTACCTAACCCAGATAGATACAACAAAAAATGAAAACCATAGACCAATCTCCCTGGTAAACATAGATGCAAAAATTCTCAATAAGGGGCTAGAGAGATGGCTCAGCAGTTAAGAGCACTGGTTGTTCTTGCAGAAGACCTGGTTTCGAATCCCTGCACCCACATCGCAGCTAACAACTATCTGTAAGTCTAGTCCCAGTGGATCCGACAGCCTCTTCTGTCCTCTGTGGGCATTGCACAGCACGGGTGCACTCACCTGCATGCAGGCAATACAAGTATACACATAAAATAAAAATAATAAATAAAATTTAAAAAATTCTCAATGAGATACTTGCAAATCAAATTCAAGAACACATCAGAAAGATTATCCACCACCATCAAGGTCGCTTCATTCCTGAGATGCAGGAATAGTTCAGCATAGATAAATCAGTCAGTGTAATCTACTACATAGACTCAAAGACAGAAACCATATGCTTGTCACATTAGCTGAGAAGAGGCCTTTGACAAAAATCTAACATCCATTCATGATAAAAATCCTGAGCATATAAGAGACAGAAGAAACATATATCATCATAAAAAAGACAATATACAACAACCCCACAGTGAACAATTATGCCAAATGGAGAAAAACTTGAAGCATTTCCTCCAAAATCAGGAACTAGACATGTATGTCCACTCTCTTGTGTTCAATATACCACTTGAAGTCTCAGCTAGAGTAATAGCAAACAGAAGGAGACAAAAGAGATACAAGTTGGAAAGGAAGAAGTCAAAATATCATTATTTGCAGCTATGAGTCTATGCATGAAAGGCCCTAGAAACTCCACCAGAAAACTCCTACACCTGATAAGTACATTAAGCAAAGTAGCAGGATATGAAATTAACACAGAAATCAATAGCTTTCCTATATACCAATGAAAAACATATGAAGAGAGAAATCAGGGAAGCAATTCCATGCACAATAGTCTTAAAAATAAAATAAGATAAAATATTGTGGGATAAATGTAACCAGGAAGGTGAAAGACCTGTACAATAAAAACTTCAGAACTCTGAAGAAAGAAATTGAAGACAACAGAAAATGGAAAGACCTCCCATGTTCATTGCTCAGTATGATTAATGTGAAAATGGCCATTCTACTAAAAGTAATCTATAGATTCAGTGCAGTTCCCATCAAAATCTCATTGCAATTTCACACAAAAATTGAAAAAAATCTTAAAATTCATGGAATCATAAAAGACCCAGGATAGCTAAAATAATTCAGAATAATAAAAACACTGATGAGTGTATTCCTGATATCAAGTTATACTACAGAACCATAGTAATAAAAACAGCATGATGCTGGCACAGAAAAAGAAACAGATTGATCAACAGAATAGAATTGAGGACCCAGATATAATCTCATGATTATATCTGCCACAAGATTTTTGGCAAAAAGGCCAAAAGCAGATATTGGATAAAAGATAGCAACTTTAACAGATGCTGTTGGTCAAACTGGATAGCTACATGTAGAAGAATGAAATTAGATCCCCGCCTCTCACCCTGCACAAAACTCAAATGGATCAAGGGCTTTTATATAAGACCTGATACCCTGAATCTGTTAGGGAAGAAAGTAGGGACTACAATTAAAGTTATAGACCCAGGAAAGGACTTTCTGAATAGGACTTTAATAGCCCAGGAATTAAGACCAACAATTAATAAATGGGACCTCATGAAACTTGAAAGCCTTCTGTACAGCAAAAGACACCATCATTTGAGTAGAGAAGCAGCTTGTAGAATGAGAAAAAAATTTATCAACTAAACACTGACAGAGAGTTAGTGTCTCTAATATACACTATATGCACACTACCAGAAAAGTGAAGTAATAAAGTAATCAGTAGTCTTACCCAGCTGTGAACCCTTTGAGCTGCAATGAGTGGCCTGGTAAGATATGCTCACTGGTGCAGTAGTGGCATATTATGAGAGTAAACAACCACTTTGTGGTTGAATTTAAGGCCTATTCCATAAGACAGAACTCATGCCTGGAACTATTAACATGGCCAATAACCCAGGACTGAGTAGTCAGTCAGCCATAGGGGAGAACATACTCCTATTATTTTTCTAAATCGGCATAGTATTAAGCTTCCCCTAAGTAATTATTATTATTATTTTTTAGTAATTATCTGTATACCCACAGATTAGTGCATCTCTGAACTGTCAGTAGAAAAACTTCTTTTTGCAGTATATGGTGATTATCACAGAGATGCACAACTGGGCCATGTGCAGAGAATAAATGACTGCACAGTGCTCAGCCCTGAATGGGACACCTATCACACCCTCTCCTCCAAAGGCTCAGGGATCATCGCAGGAAGAGGGTGTGGAAAGATTGTAAGAGCCTGAGGTAATGGATAACTATGGTGAAATCCTGTTTTCCATACACAACAGAACAGTTGCACACATGAACTCACAGTGGCTGTGACAACATGCACAAGGCTTATGCAAGATCAAGCCAGACAAAATCGCATGCATGGGGCAGGAGATCATGAAGTCCCTCCCCTAACTGAGGAGATATTGGCAATTGATGACTCCTGGGAGAGGGAGAGTCAGTTTTCTACAGGGATGTGGGGTTCTGAGTGACTACCCATGCTCCAATAGATGATCTTGCAACCCATGTGCATTCTGGCAGCACTACATGGACTCAGTGGGTATAAAAAGAAAAGAACACAGTGAGATATCCCTAATGGTGCAGTAGTGGCACCATTAGGGTAACCAACAACTTTCTAATTGAACTTAAGGCCTGCTCAGTAGGAGGAAAATCATGCCTCATACTGTAAACCTGGACTGTAAACCTATTAAAGAGGTCATAGACCCTAGAGGACCTATCACTGCCATTTTCCTAAACCAATACAATTTCTAACAGTATTCTAAATACTTATCCTTAAACCCACAGATAATTGTAACTCTTACTCCTTATCAAAAAATCATTAAAGAAACAACTTTTTGCAACAGATGGAGATGATTACAGAGAGACACTAGTGGTAAAAATGCAGAGAATAAGTGATGGGGTGCCCAGCCCTATTTAATACATCCATACCCAAGACTCAGGGAACATTGTGGAGTGGAGAGGAGGATTATAAGGGTCAGAGGACCAGGATACCTCGTGCTGGATAGTCTTCCATACATGACAGGGAAGCTGCACCCATGAAATCTCAATAATATGGTTACTTAAACAAGACCTGCATAATGACAGCATATTTAAAATGCCAACATGGATGGAGAAAATTTCACAAAGTTGCACCTCTAGATGAAGAGCTACAGGCAATGAGAGGAAAAATCAATTTTCTCCAGGGATGAGCTCCCTAATAGGTTATCCACTCCAAGTGATCAGCCCTAACCACATGCGCATACTAGCACCACTGTGTGTGTGTGGTGTGTGTGTGTGTGTGTGTGTGTGTGTGTGTGTATAACAATGATGGTTAAAGAAGAGGTCAGGAAATTGAGAGAGAGTGGGTTTACTGTTTTCTCTTTAAGTTACTCCTGTACTCAGGGTTTTTTTTTGGGGGGGGTTGTTTGTTTCTTTGTTTTTATTGAGATAAAGCTTTAGTCATATTTTTCTAAACTTACTCAGTTTCCTTTTGAGCAAGAGTTAGAACAGGTATTGAGAATACGGGTTACACAGCATAATTTTATTTTTACATGTCCCAAGCTCTTATTTGCTCAGTAATTCACAATTCTGTTGCCAGATGAAGTTGTTTAGGACTTGAATTCCAGAGCCATCATGTAGTAGTCTTAAATTCACATTCTCTCACTATGTGTGTGACTTTAAGTAAATCACTTCATCTCTATAGAGCTAGTTTCACCGTTTTAGAATGATGTACTAAGGGCTACCATTTTAGCAAGCATGTAAGTAACATTATGGTTGTCACATAAATACTCAAAAAGGTGCTAATGCAGTTATTTTTCAGCTATCACATGGAGGCTCCTAGTCTTGTCCCTCTGGGATCTCCTTTTTCCTGTTGTAAAATTGTATCCAGTATTTTATCCCTCAGAGCCTGTCATCTGGATCTCTAGTCTGTATTAGTTATACTGCATGTTGTGTGTAAATTCTTCACCATGTACATGTGCACTTACTCTGAACTTGTTCATTAACGCCTCTTGTGTACCTCCATTGTCCTGTGCCTTGGTGGAAAGTGCCTGCTGTATTGGAAGACACAGTTCCTATTCCCAAAAGGGTTCCTGACTTGTCATCTGACCTGGGTTGGCCAGTCTTCTTTTCATTTATTACACTAACTTCTGTCGCGAGCATCAGGGTCCCCGTACGGGCCACCATTTGTCGCGAGCATCAGGGTCCCCGTACGGGCCACCATTTGTCGCGAGCCGGGACTCTGTCCAGCAGAGCTGAGGAAAAACGACACAGACACCAAGGTGAGGTTCAAGCTTCTGTTTCTTTT
Source organism: Nannospalax galili (assembly GCF_000622305.1). Classification (NCBI taxonomy): domain Eukaryota; kingdom Metazoa; phylum Chordata; class Mammalia; order Rodentia; family Spalacidae; genus Nannospalax; species Nannospalax galili. The sequence continues at coordinate 429,940 of NW_008359817.1, read as the reverse complement.
TCTTCCTTTATTCTCTCTTATTCTTTCTCATACACTATGATGCTGTCTGTTCTCTATTACACACTTCAGCTCTTTATATAGCGTTTCCAACAGCCCTCCCCCCAGCCGGGCCCAAT
>NW_008359817.1:355532-426786 GCF_000622305.1 Nannospalax galili | reverse complement strand
CACACACGTGCAGCGGGCAGGCAGAGTGGCAGCTCACTGGCCACGTAGCAAGATCATCAGGCTGGCAGCACCTGTTTTGGGGCTCACCATACTTCAGAGTTGGGGTAAACAAGCGGGATTCACGAGCCTTGGCAATCAGCCAAGAGTTGAAGTAAACAGCACGAGGTTTGGCAGCCAGCCAGGGCTCCATCTTTGGCTGGCTCGGCTGTGCTCGCTTCCCACAAACTTCCAAGTATTGAATATTACTTTGCCTCCAATGCTTTCTATAACATCTCATTCATTTCCTCACAGTCACTTTGGAAGATATTACCATTTTGCAAATGAAGGAAAAGAGATTAAAGGAATTAAAACATCCATGAGCTAGCTTTAAGGGTTTTGTTTTCCTGGAGCATAAGAGTGTATGTTTTTACCTACTCTGCCACTCAAAGTTGTGGGGACCAAGGGTAAGTGAAATTGTTTTACAAACTGTGGGCTATAATATAAATGAGATGGCACCATTACCACATTATTTTCTCTTCTCTCTTGGCCGTCACCATTTCACTGTTAAGCTTGCTGACGTGTTATACAGAGGGCTGCTGGGTCTCATTTGCTCTGTTTTCCTCCATTTTCTCCATTCCTTCCCCTACTGTGATATTCCCACAGAGCTGCTTCCCTGGGGAACTCTTTCTTTCTATATTCTTCCCCTAATCAGAGCGCTCTCCTCTTGCTTTGTCAATTATTTCAACCCATCTTTTTTGTAGTCAGTGTATTTTAAAACTGCGGACAGATAGGTCCATGTTTCTTCTCTGTGGCATAAACCTCAGATTGAAGGGGTGCAGTTCAGGGTGTAGAGGAGGTAAGAAAGAAAAGAAACTGTTGGGAAGGCCTGCAATTTCCATCTTCAAAGGAAGTAGAGCTGGGGTTAGTCCAAGTTGTTTTACTATTATTGGAAGGGAGTCATAGTACCATAGTTTGGACAAAATCTGGCATTTTATTGCCAAAAAAGTATAAGATGGAAATGGAGGTAAATGTGAATAATTCAAGGTAATATTTAAACTTTGAGGTTATTTCACCTTTTCTGGAATTAGAGATTTATGCTTGTACAGAGCTTGGGAGGAATTTCAAATGTTTATGTTACTAGAGTGTAAAAAACATTGTCCAGTTGTTTATCTAATCTTTCCTTGGGCTTGCTTTAAAAAACACATTTAGATTTGAAGAAGCCTGGGAAAAATAAAGTGTTCCAGGCCATAGCTTGATGCCTCACTGGAAGTAAGATGGGTTCTTTCTCATTCATTTTAAGAAATCTCCCAAGCAGACTGAAGTCTCTGTGCCTTCCTTTGTAGCACATTTATCCACAAATACCATTGTCTTGAACTAGAATTACAAATACTCTGTTCATTCTTTTTAGCATTAACTCCTACAGAAATCTCTACTGGGATCTTATTTCTTTTCTGGGCTGAGCATTTTGTTGTTGCACCTACCCAGTCTCACAAATTCTTCATGTGTTGTCATCCAATAAGATTTGTTTCTTAAAGATGTCACTGAAAGCAAGGAGATTTTTGAGAACTTGTGTTTGGGATCGCATAGCAGCCAACTGGGCTTGGGACTAGGAGTAAGAAGTTCTATACTGAGTTTTGCTCTAAGTCTGTTCCAACATCCTGGTGGAAATTCCAGGTAATGTTGTATGAAAAGGAAAATGATCTTGGTTTCCAGTGCTGCCTCTGAACCTCTCAGGCTAAATCCGCAAAATCTTCATACAAGTCAACAAGTGATTACTGTGTGCCAAGCACTAATCTCAGACTTGAGATATAGCAGCAAGCAAAATAGACCAAGATTGCTGTCATTTCCAGTTCACAGCACTTATTCTTGCAGGGAGGACCAGCATTAAGTGAACCCATATATATGTGTTAGAAAGTATGTATTATAGCACACTGTTAGTTAGGGGTGAAATGATCTGATTCTGAATATGGTTTTAAGTTTATATTTCATGATGTATATAATCAGAGCTCTTAGAATGACTTCAAGAGTTTTATTTCAAGCACCTGGAAAGATGGAGTTGATATGGGAAAAGCTGTGAAGAGAGCAGGGTTGAGGAGACATCAAGGGATGTGTTGAGTTGGAGATGCTGTTAGATACCTAAACGGAGATGTTGAGTAGGTAGTTGGATATATAGGCCTAAAATTTAGTAGAGAAATCTAGGCTGAAAATTTAAAATTGTATGTTTGCAGCATAGAAATGCCATTCAGAGTTAGCAGAGGATGACGTTTAGGAAAGAGACAAAGACTAAAGCTCCACTAGTGACTACTCTAGCCTTCAGGGGTTTGGGAAAAGGGAATGGGAAAGAGCACGCAGTGAAATAAGAAGGTAGCATCCTAGAAATCAGGCAAAAATAGTTTCAATGAAAACAGAATGATTAGCTAAGTCAGTTGTTGTAAGGAAGCTAAGGAGGCTGAGAGCTGAGAATTGTCCAGAATACTTAGCAGGGTAGATGGAAGTCATTGTGATTGTGAGCAAGTTCTATTGAATGGGAAAGGCAAAGGCTAGTCTAGGATGGATGAGAGAAAAAAGTGGTGAAAATTGCCAAAGTTCTTTGGAGAAATTTTGCTGCCACGAAGAACAAAGAAATAGAGGACGGTACCGTGGGAATATGTGGATGAGGGAATGGAGGACAGTGCCGTGGGGACGTGTGGATGAGGAATGGAGGACGGTGCCGTGGGAACGTGTGGATGAGGGAATGGAGGACGGTGCTGTGGGGAAGTGTGGATGAGGGAATGGAGGACGGTGCTGTGGGGGTGTGTGGATGAGGGAATGGAGGACGGTGCTATGGGAACATGTGGATGAAGGAATGGAGGACGGTGCCGTGGGGACGTGTGGATGAGGGAATGGAGGACGGTGCTGTGGGGATGTGTGGATGAGGGAATGGAGGATGGTGCTGTGGGGACGTGTGGATGAGGGAATGGAGGACGGTGCTGTGGGAACATGTGGATGAAGGAATGGAGGACGGTGCTGTGGGGATGTGTGGATGAGGGAATGGAGGACGGTGCCGTGGGAACGTGTGGATGAGGGAATGGCTGACAGTGCAATGGGTTTTCCTTTCCTAGCTAACTCAACAGTTTGCTTTCCTTGAGGTCAGATAAATAATCATGTCTTGGATTTACTGGCCCGCACATCATATCCAGCCCACAATCCTGAAAAGATGTGGAAGAACATTCTTCAAGAAGGACTTTTCTTAAGGTTGTGTTTCTTCAAGTTTCACATATTCCTTTTCAAGCCAACAAGTCTATATTAAGTGACCACTGCTTGCATAAGAAAGAAAAAGAGCCTGGGGCAGTGGCACATGGCTTTAATCCTAGGGTTTAGGAGGCAGAGGCAAGCAGATCTCTGTGAGATTGAGGCTAGCCTGGTCTACTAGTGAGTTCCAGGCCAGCTGTGGCTATAGGGAGAAATTACCTCAAAAAAAAAAAACAAAACAGAAAAAGAAATAAAAAGAAAAAAAAAGAAAAGGATTAGCTCCTTTGTTCTATATATTTATTTTCCTATTGGAAGCTTATTTGTTTACCATACAGGCTATAGAGTCATCTGAAAATTAAAATAGAAAGGATCAGACATGTGGGCATATTGTTTTATCATTTTAAAAAGGATCTTTCAAATTTCTGTGTCTTTGACGAAGAGGTGTAAACTAAATGACTCTTTATTAAACATTATTTCTTAGAGCACTGGTGAGTGTTTGCCACTGAGTCCTTCATTAATAATCCCTTCCTTTTCCAGGAGGACTTGCCAACACCCATAAAGTATTCACTGGGAGAATTAAAGTCATATAAAAATAATTGGTGTTTGCTTCCTTCACAGCATACATTTAAATGCATTACTCTATTTCTCTGCTCCTTGGCTGCCTCCTGAGTTTAGTAACACTAGGTCAGCAGACTTCCTCTTTCAAGGTTCATCTGCTGGCCATTTCAGTTTCCCATGAGAAAGCAATTGTACCACTGTTTTACCCTTTTATTTTAATGTTTCATCCATTTATGTCATAATATCTTGTGGGCTTGCATTTCCCAGTAGTAATGGCACTGATGGTAAATAGAAAGCCATGAATGTGATTATGTATCACTGACCACACCACCGTCACCACCACCACTACTATCACCACCACCATCATCATCATCATCTTTTAAAAATCCCTGTTATGATCTCAGAAGGAGTCGTTGTTTATGACAGAATATCTAACTTCCTCTTAAAAGGAATGTTATTCATCTTTCATGCCTTGTGACAGTTTTGGTACTGGCCACCAGCTCCAGCTGTAAACATTCTACTACTGGTCTGCTTGCCTTGCCCTTCACTTTTGCCCATACATTTTTTTAGAAAGTCACATATGATCCATGCTGGCCTCGTGGCTTGCAGTTTAATGTGCAGCTGGCTGTAATGGAAATATCTAACATAAGCTAGGGATAATACTGAAAATAATGGTTAACATTTATTGATGGGCTTACTCTGTGCTGAGCATTATAAATCCATTACAAGCTTTAATTTAATCCTCATCTCTCAGAAAGCAAATGATATATTTTATACATTTTAGAGGAAAGAAGCTAGGCATGGTGGTTTGCACCTGAAATCCCAGGTCTTGGGGCCTGAGGTCAGAGGACTAAGAGTTCAAGGCTAACCTGAGCTACATAGTAAAACTCTGGATCAAAGTATACATAAATACATGCAAGCATACATGCATATATACGTACATACAGGAAAAGAAAGGAAGGCCTGGGCTCACAGTATAGCCACACTAGACATGCCGTACCCCCTTTTATGGTACCCTTTCCGTGGTCAGTGGTCTGACTTGCCACCTCTGTGTATTTCCTTTTCTTCAATCCATGCCATTGTTTAATAAGCTACCGTCTCACTAGGTAACACAGTTGCCAGAAGTAACATTAAGCAGACTTGCCACCTCTGTGTATTTCCTTTTCTTCAATCCATGCCATTGTTTAATGAACTACCGGCTCACTAGGTAACACAGTTGCCTTGGAACGAGTCCTGAGTGTTTATTCTGTTTTCTCATTAAATGTGAAAGATGATGATGCAATACCCACTCTCCAGAGCTCTTGTGCTCTTTTCTCTTTTCCTTTAACCGGCTTGTAAGCCGGTGGCCCAGCTGAACTCTCGATTTCATAATCACCACCTAGATTCTCCCATTATTAAAAACAACACAGTTTGGTCAAGATGATGGCTTTTAATTGGGTTGTAGAAAGAAACTTAAGTTGAAGAAAGGTTGCCAGGATCCCTGGGGAATTAGCAGGCACTTGCTGCAAGAGGAGAGCTATGAGGAGTGTTAGCTTTCTCACTGTGTGTTGTCCAGGCCCAGCAGTTATGCTTTCACTATTTCATGTTTTAGAAATTATTATTGCAGAACCATTGGCTTCCTTTCTTTCTGAACTGTAGCTATAATGTTTTATTTGTGCATGTGTACTGTGAGAGAGCACTGGTCTCTGTGGGGATGGTACAGCTAGAGGAAAGCATTTTAGATGGAAATGTCTTTAAAGTATGTCTTTTTCCAGTTGTACAGTGAATTTCTTTGGGATTTCCAAACAACATGGAAATCGAAAGCTACAACTGCTTTCTTTTTGAACTAGAAAACACTACACTTATCAATATAGAAGAGATCTAGTTAAGGGACAGTAGATGTGACATTCCATGGCCAAGTGCTCCAGGTACTAAACAGCTGGCAAGGGAAAGTGAATACGAACTCTGTCTTCCCCACCTTTTCACAAGGCTGGGCATCAATCTTGTATTTGTGTCTGGAGTAGCTAATGGCCTTGTTAACACGTGTGAAAACATTGTGATTGGAGATGTTAACAAAACAGCGTGTAGCTTTTTTTTTAAGTTTCCTTGTTTATGTCCTTACTGGGTGTGTCTTTCCAAGTGCTTCAGGTTAAGAACTAAATGTGTCAGAAACACAAATGTAATGCAAATGAATGGGAGAGTCCTTGCTTCCTTCAGGGAACAGAACTCCAAGTTCCTGAGCAGTTATTTCATGGTACCTTCCTGCCATATCAGTTGTATGGACCTGAGTGCCTTTTCCCTGGATTCTGTTGTATCAGAATTGATTAACAATCTATAGGGCCAGATAGTCATGCACCTACATACAGTAGAGGCTCATAACATACCAACACAGTGTAGAGATCATTGCTGCCAACAATTAATTGGGAATTCACTCTATGAAGCCCTGTTTACAGACTGACATCTGGAGAAATTCTTAGCCTGGATCCCTTCCAATCTGTAGGATTTATGGACTGTGCTTACTTTTTTGTAAATAGGACTCTTTTTTCCCCTCCTCGGTACATTCTGTTTACACAATTATCAATAGCTGAAAATGGCTATGTTCCTGCAATTTCTTAATGCTTTCCACCAGATAGGCCTACGTTCTAACCAGTGAGCCAACTAGAATACTTGGGTACCTATTGTTAGTGAAGTTTTGGAAATATCTTAAGTCCAGGAGCACCCTGCTCTCTTAAATCCAGACTCTCTGACTGGAGCCCCTATACCCTGAGGGACTGAGTATTCAGCCTTTATGGGGGTTTTAAAACTTGTTGAGACATATGCTAGACCTCTTAAAATGTATTAGACTCCCTTTTATTCACGTACTTTGTGTCTGCTGTGAGGTGTGAAATGGAAACATTTTCAAACATTGGGTGCATGCATAGTCTTGAACATGTTTTAAGTTCTCACTGTGTGTGGGGGGATCAAAGTTGATTATTAAGCAACAGAATGGAGCTGCGAACATTCCACAGGGCTTATATTGGACACAGTCACTAGTGACCTTCACTTGCCTCTCTGTGGCTAACCACTATTTTCTCTGTTACTGGTGGCTGAACTTCCAATGCGAACAGCATGGTGTCTGTACATATGGGGTGAAAGAAAAGTTGTAGGATGAATTCACAAGGAACACAGAAAATAAAATAATGCATGGAATTAGAAAACTAAGACTGTAAAGAAATGTATTTTTTCTTCCTTGCTGAGTTTGGACAATGATGCCACGTTAAAGGGTGGTGTGTGTCCACAACCTACATAGTGATGGGTAGCATGAAAATAAGCTGTGGGGGGGCGGGATATGTCTTCCAGCAGCAGTATTAGTTTGGGCATGGTGATACCTATAATCCTAGCACCTAGGAGGCTAAGACCAGAGGATTATGAGTTTGAGGCTATCCTGAGCAACATAGTGAGACCCTGTCTCAAAAACAAAATAAACAAAACAGTAGCAACCATACTATATGGTAGTAACCTAACTAACCATGCTTGGTGGGAATGCATGAAGGAAAAAACTCCATTCCCAAGGGCATTATCTCCAAGACATGCTTTGACAAGGCCTATGCCTATTATACTTATTAACCATCTCCTGTATATGAGTTTTTCTGGAAAGTGTCTGCTCAGTGAGCACCTTTGAAAATTCAGATTCACACGGTGTTGACTCTCCAAACTGGCCTGTGGGAACAAAATACACACACACACACACAAACACACACACACACACACACACACACACATACAAACATACACACACATATCAAAAACACTCCAACAAGCAAAATTATGGTGTTTTCTTAAGGAAGTGCTAAGTTATAGTTAGAGACAGACTGGGCATAGTGGTCTACAGTCCAGGCTGGAAGAAGAGAGTTATAAAGTTATGTCAGAGGACATGTTTCACTTTCTCTCTATAGCCATTTGCAGTTTACGCTATTGTGGCCCTTATTTAAGTCCTTATCTGTGTTTATTCATAGTTCTTCTTAGCTGGGCCTCTATTTCTAGTTTACATTTTTCTGACCATTAACAGATTTTGTATGTTTTAAAATTTTGTCATCTGTACCTTCCATAAGTCACCTCAAATGTTTTACAAGGATATACATATCCAGAAAAGTAAAAGGTGTTAGTGATTCATCTTTCCTCCTTCCTAGTTATTGTTGTCCTCTCTCCCCTGCCCACCGTGCATTCTTTCATTTTCCTATTTTGCCAAAAGAGTTCTAAATATGCAGCTAAAATCACTGGACAAGCATACATTAGGGTGCATTCATACAGATATTCTCCTTTGGTTAGAAAGTTTATAATCGAGACAACTACTCAAATGAACAAAGTAGAGGATTATCAGGAAAATATGTCTGTATACAGTGGTGCCTATCCCAAGACCCCCAGTGGGTGTGTGAAAGCATGTGTCCTGCTGAACCCTGTTGCTGAGCCTTGAGCAGAGTGCACCAGAGGGACAGCAGCAAACCGGCAACAGTTTCTTCCTTCTCCACAGTTTCAAGATTATTAGATTTGTTCTCAGCATACTCTTTTTTTCTTTGATTAAGTTGAAATGAACTTTTCCCTTTTCACTTACAGGAAGTACTTGTATAGCTTCTGTTAGAGCCAATTGCAACATTCCTCCTCTTGAGGTTTGAGGCCATTATTAAGAATAAGTGTTATTTGAACAAAAACTTTACAGTACTGTGGTAGTTGATATTATAATGGAGATGGCTACCTAGTGACTGACAGGTTGGTAGAATATACTACATGGATATGCTGGACAAAAGAATGAGTCCCACACTGGACTGAAGAGGTGGGTTCATCCAGATTGTGCAAGATTTTATTGTTCTACCCACAACTACACAATTAAAAAGTTTTTACTTGTTTCTGCAGAATCTTCCACTTAGTATTTTTGGACTGTGGTTGATCTTGGACAACCGAAACACTATAACATGAAATTGTGAATGAGGGCACTACTGTACCTGACTTGTATATATATGAACACACACAGAGAGAAGAGAGAGATGGAAAGATGGAGAAAGGGAGGGGGGACAGGAAAGAAAGGAGGAAGGAAGGAAGGAAGGAAGGAGGGAGGGAGGAAGGAAGGAGGAAGGAAGGAAGGAAGGAAGGAAGGAAGGAAGGAAGAAGGAAGGAGGAAGGAAGGAGGAAGGAAGGAAGGAGGAAGGAAGGAAATCTTAATTAACTGGGGACTTCAGCCAATAAAAATGCATTGGCATTAGCTCATTAATGTAACAAACATCCCACTATTGAAAGATGTTAGTGGGGAGATTGCAAAAACTTTATGGGAATTCTGTACAACTTCCTAAATCTATACAACCAAAATTACTCTAAAATGTGAAATTTATGAAGAGAAAGAGTTTGACTGTCCAAACAAAAAAGAGCATTTGTGGCAGTAGGGCAAACAATAATACTTTTAAACTTATTGCATCGACACTCTGAGATATTCTGGCAGTAATACTGTAAGATAAGACATCTGTCTGTGTTAATGCCTCTGGGGACCCTGAGAATGAGGCTGTGCAGAGCAGCTTTCCATTAGGTTGCCTGTTGGCCAAACCTGGGCCATCACCTGCTTTGGTAAATAAAGCCTTATTGGAACACAGCCAGTACGGGATCTCATTTATGTATGGACCTGGCTGCTTTGTCACAACAGTGGCAAACTGAGTAATGGCACCAAAGACCCGATGGTCTGCAGAACCTAAACTGTATTTACTATGTGGCCAAACTCCTTGTTTAGACCAAGTACAAAGTAGGGAGTGAGGCAGGTACTTGTGCCACTAGAATTCACTTGGGGTAGAATCAGATGTTAGAAGCAGGTAGATCAAGGAGTAGCCAGCTGCCTCTGTTGCCATGTGTAAAGTTTGTAGATACTAGCCTGTTTGCTACAGAGCTCTGTCTTGGCCCCAGGGTCTACCAGTTTGTGTGATATCCACCTTTGCAGTCCCTCACCCCAGGGGCTGTGTCTTGGCTCCTCATTCCGCTCTTTTACTATTCCTGACTCACCTGAAAATGAGTCATCTGAACTATGGTTCAGTGTGCCATGTACAACACATGTTCATCTGTTTCTCCCTTCTAAAGTAGGGCTGCCCAAGTTTGTATCCTAGAGATAAGGAAAGCTGATTTCATTTAAGTAATATGTTCAAGAGAATCTGTCACTTAGCTAGAATGCTGAGTTGTAATTTGAATCCAGGCTTCAAACTTCTACCTTTAATACTGTTTGTAACTTCAGTGTTGGAGCTGCTGGCAGTGACCTGTTTATTCAGTAATGATACTCTACTAACATTAATGACATTGGCTATAAACAATAGTTGACTTTTAAGATATTTTTGTGAGCTAGTTATTAAATACAGCTATTATTAAAATCCAGTTTTGTAGCCATGCATGGTGGTGTACACGTTTAATCTCAGCACTTACACATTTAATCTCAGCACTTGGGAAGTTGAAGCAGATAGATTTCTCAGTTTGAGGCCAGCCTGGTCTACATAGTGAATTCCAGGTCAGCTAGGACTACATAGTGAGGCCCTATCTCAAGAAAAAAAATTTTAATTAGATTATATAAACTTAATCCAAATACATTGTTAGAAGCTCTTGCTTCCTAATTATTTTTATTGTGTTTATTGTTATCCGTGTGCCTGAGGTGATTTGTGCCTTTGTTACGGGATCTGTGTGATGAAGATACTGAGTACTACTGTGATACTGAAAAACTGCCAAGCCTTGTGCTTTGTGATGTAAGTTTGTTTGCTTGAAATTGGCCTTGACAGAGTCTTTGTATCATGGAAATAGGCGAACAGAGGGCCATATTCTTCCCTGGAAAGGCAGCTGTTACACATTTACCAATGTAATGCTGCTTCCCATACCTCCTGATTTTGATCCCCAGTATTGTGGGTGACAGTCACCCTTCTGCCTGGCCTTTGCCTGCACCTCTATGTCCTGTACCTTTTACAGTGAACTGTACATAGTAGCCTATAGAGGGGCCTGAGCTCATCCTGTTGCTGGTTTTGTTTCTTTTTCCTAGCATAATTCTCTTGTTGATAGAATGTGTTCTACTTTGTAAGAAGGAAGTCCTACCATTTTATGATTTGCTTTTTAATGTGAAACAGATTTGAGAATCACTTGGAATTCCCTCCATCAAAAAAGACCCTAGAGTTGTGTTATCTTTTTAAATAAGGTGGTCACTCCTGTTTGTTGAGATTTTGGATACTGTAAAGAGGGTATCTGTGTATATTAATGTTACCAGTGTCCAGCAAGGTTTAGTTGGCATAAGTAGGTATTTACAGAATTTGATAAGCAGTTCAGAGTCAAGAAAGACATGGTAAAGTGATTCCAAGACTTGTTTTTCCAACATTATTGGAGTTGTTTCTAATTTATAAACCATTTTTGTCCTGAATTCTCTTATGCTGATTGCTTACAATTTATAATGCATGCTTCATATTTGAAAATTTCATATCTGAGGTTTGGTTTCCAGACTAGTCCAGAACAACTTTAAAGCAGTATAGCTCTACTGTAATAGGACTCTGTAATGTAACAGCTACTCAAAACATTGTGAAAATGCACCCGGAGCTCTGACTTTGGATGCCAGATTTCCTCAATGAAAATCCATCTTGTTAAAGAGCTCAGTGGTAAGTAGACATGAGTCTCCCATAGCTGCAGAGGGAACAACAAAGGCAAAAGTCAGATGTCTTATATTGGCGGGGAGAAGAACTTTCTGAACACTGGCAACTTGAAAGTTGGGCATGTGTGAAGAAGGGTGTGAATGAAATGAGAGAAGCCCATATGTTGCTGAAAGGCTCTTGGGACCTTAGATAACTAAGATTCTGGTGTACTACTATTGTTAACCACAACTCTATATAGCACATTAATTAAGGTAGACCATGTCTTACGGATGATACTGCTTACAGTATGACCAAAGCATCTGCCTGCAATCTTTCTGTTACCTGAAACTGAGAATAAAGTATTGAAAACTTGTGTAGAAGTTGATGAGGGGTTTTACAATGATTGGATTTAATACTAAAAGATAAGAGCTGGCAGTTTTTTCATTTCATTTTCTAATAATTCCTTTTACACATTTCGATTATGTTTTTGCAAAAGTATTGGCTTGGATAGATGGTAGGAAATGTGAAAGCAGTCTTTCCGAGAGGCACTGTGCAGTAGAGGGACTTTGGGGTACACAGATTTTCTGTGACCTTTGACAAATGACACAATCTCTCAGTTTCATTTAATGAATCGAGTTTCTAGCAGGGTGGGCAGTCTACAAAGTCAAGGTAGGGATGTAAGAAATGTCAAATTATGTTTTCTTTAATAGCAAGAATGTCAAAATCACAACCTTAGTTATTATTTCCTATCTGCCCCATACACACTTGTATAGGAGACCGAGAAGTGAGGACAGAGTGGCAGGCAGCAGTGTTGCTGGCCAAGCCCACAGCGGAGTCCAGCTCCAGGGCTCTCTGTGCCTGAGGCTGGCAGTCCTGCTGATGGGCCCTCCCAGTGTCCTATGCCTATCCTCTGTGCCATGTGACCTTGGGGTCCTGGGCTGCTACCTCTGAAACAGTTCCAGTTGTGTCTAACCTTCAGATCTTTACCCTGCCCTTGCCCTGAATTATGGCTCTCAGGTCCACCTTTTCATTGAGACTGTCTGTGGAAAATCAAGGCCAGAAAGGAAAATATAGATTTCTTATGATAGGGTTCCATGCTGAGGTGCCCATTATAAGCTGAAAATATCATAAATGGAAAATGGATTGAAGGCAGGTGAACCTCACAGTTTAGTAATGTACATGAATGTCAGCTGCTTCCCCTCAGGATGAGTGACTCAACTGAGGTCTACAGCTCACTGCTGCTGCCTGCCATTAAGACAAGATGATGCTACATATTACTATCCTGGCAAAAGCCAACCTCGAATTTTTAAGTAGGGCTTCTAAGTGAGATGGCTTAGTGGGTAAAGGTGCTTGCCACCAAGCCTGATGACCTGGGTTCAATCCTCAGGACCCATTTGGTAAAAGGAGAGCACTCCTGCAAATCATCCTCTGACTTCCACATTCCACACCCCCTGGCACACACACTAACCCCCCCAGGAGACCTTGTCTAAATAAATAAATAAATAAATAAATAAATAAATAAATAAATAAGTAATCTATGTATAGTTTCTACTGACTATGCATTGTATTTACACCATCATAAGTTGAGATGTCTTTATTTCTAAGCTCACTTTGATTCAACCCCATCCAAACTTCCTTGAGGCAAGAAAATAGAAAATGACCTAGAGAAACTTTGGGGAAGATGATGGTAGAGACGGCAGAAGAAAAACTAATTCTCCTAATAGAAAATTGTAAAGTGAGGGCAAAGGAGCCCTTTTTGAAAGGGTCATTTGAAGATGGAGTGAATTAGCGTATTGCAAGTACACAGCAGAATGTCAGGCACACAGTAGGTCCACAGGACTGTGTCCCCTGTGTGTGTCATCTGCCCCGTCCCTGGTCATCCTGAATTTTCTTGCCTGATTTCAGGTAGGAACTTCTGATTCCTGCTGAGTCTGCCTGTTGGTCCCTGTGGTCCTTACTGTTTGTGTTTGGAGGATTCCATCCAGCTGTGGGTTTTCTTTCCCGGTTCTCCTTTTATGGGATGGGCTCTAAGCCAAGGGCACTTCATCTGGCGTCCATGGGGCCCAGGCTCCACTTCCAAGGATGAGCTTCAGAGGGTCTGTTAGTTTGGAAGTTTTATGTTTTATTTCTATCCTTTTATTGCTTACTCTTAACATTTGAACAAATATATATACATAGTCTCCTAGCAAAATTTTCACCAGATAGACTCATCTGTCCTTACTAGATTTGAATTTGAACTTGAATTCAGTGTGGGCTGGGTCCTGAGAGTCTGCATTTTTAACAGGCTCCCAGGTGATCCCTCTGTTGCTGATGTGATAGTCTCACACTAGGAAGACCAAAGAGGCTTTCTTACTTTGTGCACGTGCCTTCTGTTGCTCATTAGCATCACTGAGCCCCTCATTTTCCTTTTCCAAGTTATCTTGTCCACAGACACAGCCATCCCATGCTAGAATCCTATCGCTATATTTCCATGCCCCAGCAACTTGATCTTCATCTTGACCTCTGCATGTACATCTCAGTTAACCACGGGTAAGCAGTTGCGTGCCTGGGTGATTACTATCCCTTTCAGCAACCAGTCACACAGCCCCTTATTCTTATAAATGGCCAGTATGGCTTTTAATTTCTATCTTGAAGACTTGATTTTTAGAACTACTTTCAGTAACAGTTTTGTGAGAGAATAGAGCCAGAAGCGAAGAGGGACTCTGGGCATTTCGTTGAGGCTACATGGAGGCAAAAATGAGTTGGTATTGTTAGGTGGTATTGTCAGAGCAAGTGATTGGTCAGCCACTCTGTACATCTGGTCAGGAAATGGGAGATTCTGAGGGAGCCTGAGATGATGCACATAGTCCATGCCCTGAACAGCACCTGGGGCGGGGGTTAGATCACTGGGCACAGCAGCTTACCATCCATCTTCTTAAAGCAGAGAGGAAATTATATCAGTTGTTAATTATCAATTGCAACTGACATTTCCTTTTATGCCCATGTGACTAAGAGAGAGGATACTTTTAAAGTCTTCATGCTTTCATCTTGCCTCATACTGAGTCATTCAGAAGCAGAGTGGGTAGTAACTCATCACTAGAGACTTGCCTCTTGTGGTACACTTGGTAGGCACTGTACTCTTCCCCACCTGTTGGTGGGGCATGAGCCTGCAATGTTCTTGGTCTGCTGGTGTCTGAAGGTAGATGCATCAGCACAGCATTCCTGGTCTCTCTCTCTCTTCCTGCCTTGTGTGTCCTGGGGATGGAGAAGTATCCTGACTGATTTGTGAGTCTACAGTGGAAAACAGACCTTCTGCTCTTTTCCGTGGGGCAGGGTTCACTCGGCAGATTAACCTAGCTCTGCCCTTCCCTTTCATTGTTGGTCTTCCTGGTGTCTCCAACTCCTACTCACCACTGCCACCTGCTTTTCTGTTTGTTTGTTTGTTTTTCTCAGTTGGAAGGGAGTAAATGAGAAGAAAATGGGCCATTTCATGGACTTCTCCAAAAGTCCCGGCACCACAGACCTGTGTGACCTGTGTGGTTGAGAAATTTGGAAAATTCCTGGCTCTCAAGACCTATCTTTAAAATGAGAACAAAATCTATTCATGGTATGATGCACAGGAATCAGCTGAGATGATTTGATCAGAGCTTCAGGTACCTTGAAAGTGCACATTAATGATAGATCTTGTCACAATTTGGCTTCAGAAAGAGATTAAAAATAAGCCTAGCTCTTCTTCTGTGTGGGGCTTTAGCCATGTGCAGACAGAGCTGGGTCAATTTCCGCCCATGGATGGATAATTCCAATGTCTGCAGGACCTTTCATCCTGTGAGTATGGAAAAGCCCTTCCCTCTAGTTTCTCTCAACACTCATTTCTTTCTTTCTCAGTGGAGATCCCAAGGGGTGGGCAGCGAGGCGCATTTTCCTGCAGTGCTGGATCGCACCCTCCCATCTGGGAGTGTGGTTCTTTAGCCGGTGTTGTTTGCCCTCTTTTCTCAGAGTGCCCTGAGCTTCATAAACCTTCTCACACATAAAACCAAACTTAGGTATCCAGGCTTTGGAGTCTGGGTGAGAAGACTCTGAAAAAGAAATCTCACTTCATTAACAGGAAGAATGGCTTTGGGAAAAGCCATGTGTGGCATCGAATATGCTATCACACTTCCAGGAAGCCATGGCAAATTAGATCACATTGCATATGTAGCTGGGAAGTTCTCATGTCATTTTGAGTTTCCCATACACAATTTGGAGGATAAAGTCAAGTGATTTATACCACGTCTTTGAAAAGCACTGTGGTGCCAGGTCATCCTGATTCACCTTTGGGATGAATCCTACAAGGCAGTTTTATGGCTTTAATGCTGCATTGTGAAGGGTTCGAGTCTGTCATGTAAGGTGTGGGATTCAAGGAGAGAATCACAGTCACCACAGGCATCGTCTCTGAACACCAGAGGAGTGGCCTTCTGCTGCCCTGGGCTGGGGGAGAGGTGTGCTCTTTCTCTCCTGGTATGTACTTTGTTTATTTTATAGTTTCTGATGCTCTGTATTGAAAGGAATTTCTGCAGAGAGGACATTATGTTATGGGTATCATATTTGCTATAGGGTTTTCCCTTTCTGACCAAAAAAGGAAATTTGAAAGATAATGCTGTTGTTGCTGCCGCCAAGCCCTAATCACTAGAAGATGTCTTTGGGGTCAAAAACTCATTCCCAGGATTTTCACTAAAACAAGATGTTTAAGATAATCAATTTGGTCTACCCCTGAAGATTGCTGTCCTGTCATTTATCTTTATGTGTGGTGTCCTTCTAAGCCATGATCACCATATGGAAAAGGAGATTTTCTTGTAGATTCCTTAAAATATTGTTTGTGTTTTTCATTTAGGGGGCTGCACTCCAATCCCAGAATCAGACCTAGAGGAGAGATCACTAGAAGACTCCACAGAACTGTTTACCAACCACAACCACCTCATCACAGAGACCCCCCATGCCTGGTAAGAGAATGGGTGGCCTGCACAAGTACATGCTAGAACAGTGGCACGTTGGCACTTTTCCATGTTGGACAATATTGCAAAGTTCCTTGTTTTCCAGTTTCTTTGTTCAGATATGGGTGACTTGGTTACTTTTCTATTTCTGTCAATATTCAGAACTTTTTTTCTCTATTTCTTTCTCTCCCCTCCCCCCCCACCCCCAGAAGTTTCAGCCCTCCAAGGAGTTTTGGAACAGTCAGAGCAAAGTTAACTAGTTGGAAGGAAGATGCCCCTCCTGAGGCTGACCTGCGTGAGCATCGTACTCAACAGACATAGCACCGGCCCTGGTGCTGCATCAAGCTCACCCCTGGGGGTGACTGCGCCAGGATGGGGCCAGAGAGTTTTATTTCACTAAGAGGACTTGGAATATCATAGGCAGGTCAGCTGAAAGACAAAATTGGTCTCTTCTTCCCAGGAAGCTTGTGCTGCTGTTAGTCATTTGTGACTTGTTGTCAGAGGGTATACCAGGGTGTCACGGTTGGGAGACAAACTTTATAATGCAGGGATCCAGATATAAAATAATTTGATAGTGCATTTTTTCACAGAATTCTTATGTAGTAAATGAATCAACTTTAATAAAGCATCCTATTGTCAAACAATAACTTGGACTTAATTTATAATCAAGGATTCTATGTGTGATTTCTTTATATTGTTTTTAAAGAACTTGAAAAGTTTACTACTCCACAATGAAACAGGAATGTGGTTATTAATAAATAAATAAAAGAAGCACTACACAGCATTCATTGCATTTGCTCTGTTGAGCTAAAAGTGGAATTGGAGTCAAGTGTGGTTGTTAGCCACCTTGTGGGTGCTGGGAATCAAACCCAGGTCCTCTACAAGAGCAGCCAGTGCTGTTAACCACTGAGCCATCTCTTCAGACTGTATCCTCCCTACTTCTTATCCTTCACGTTTTGATTTTCCGTTTCTTGTGAGGAAAAACTGAGGCATATGTGTGAGGGGGGAGATTCATTTTTTTGTTTTGTTTTGTTAGATATATATATATATTTTTTTCTTTGGACAAGGTCTCATTGTATATCCCTGACTAGTCTGGAACTCACTATGTAGTTCCAGGCTGATCTTGAATTCTCCATCCTCCTGCCTCAGCATCCTAAGTGCTAGGATTATAGGCTTGTACCACCATACCCAGCTCAAAGCATATGGTTTGCTATGTAAAGATTATGTTGAGTGTGCATTTGTATAGTGATTTCTCCTTCAAATTCTCTCTCCATTGTTTTCCTTCTTCACAGCATCTGTGATTACTTATTTCTGTGAAAGAGTGGTTGCCAATACAAATTTAAAAAGCTTCTCATTTCTTACTTGGAAGTTAAAGGTGATCGTTTTTAGTGACAATCACATGTTATACTGAGAGTTTTTGTGTTAAGAAGCATATTTTAAAATATACAACAAAAGTAGTAAATGTTTTCATGAAAATCACTATCTTAAGCCTATTAATACAATTATATGATTGTATAGCTTGAATCTTTAATGTTCTCCAAAGGCCCATCCATTTTTTGAAGTCCTGTGACATTATTTATTGGACAGTGGTAGAATGTTTAAGAGGTTGGACCTATGAGAGCAAGTTAGGGAACTGGGCCCATGCCCTTGAGACGGGAGATGCCATCTTTTCCTTCCTCTTTCTTTTGCTTTCCAGCCATCATGTGAGTGGACTCTCTCTGCCTTTCACTCCCTGCTAAGATGTGCCACCTTGATATGGGCCCTAACACCTCATG
The DNA here is from genome assembly GCF_000622305.1 of Nannospalax galili. Lineage (NCBI taxonomy): Eukaryota > Metazoa > Chordata > Mammalia > Rodentia > Spalacidae > Nannospalax > Nannospalax galili. The sequence goes on along the minus strand of NW_008359817.1, from coordinate 408,708 downwards.
GCTCAGATATGTTGTCATAGTGACGGAACACTGGCTAATACTTTTAAGTAAATAATTTTATTTCCATATTAATCACTTTAACAGAAAACTCTCTCTGTATAACCATACACACACATATATATGTATATATATATTAGATAATAAAATAATATCATAGATATTGCATATATGGAAAAATATATCTAAAGCTAAGAAAAGATTTTGCATGTTTTCACCATAAAGAAGAAGTGTTTGAGAGGATATATTCAACCAGGTTTAAACATTATACATGTATCAAAACATTACATGACATACCATATAGACATAGAATTTTAAAAGTTTTTATATATCAGTTAAAGTTCTTTAAGGTAAATGATACAAAATATATCTAATTTATTGTCTTTCATATTTTACCATGATGAAATTACTATCAGTTCTTTTCAGCATGATTAAATTTAAAATATAATTTCTATAAATGATCAAATAATTTGATTCATGGCTTAAAAGGATTATTTCCTCTTGATAAAGGATTTCCAAGATTTAAATATCTTTATTTAGCCTCTAATTTCAGCCTCCTGATTTAAAAACACACACTAAACCTTTTCACTGTCACATAATGAAGTGAAAATTTATGCGATACTTTCAAGTAGGATTTTAGATATCAAGACTTACATGATTGTTAAACCATTTGTACAATCTTGACAAAAGTATTTCAGTCTTTAATAACAGTTGTTCATTATCTTTTGAATATATGTATATACCTAATCTTGGAGTAGGGCACAGAACTGGAAGGTGATCTAGAGTTTGAATTATCCAGATAGCCTTATTATTACTCAATATGTCAGAATAACTTAATAAAATAGAAATCACTTATTAAATTCTTCCTTTGTACTAGGCATAGGGTTTAGCTCTTTGTATACAAGTCCATTCACTCCTCATAATGATATACAGTTGTAGGTATTATTGTCTCTATTTTATAAATACAGTTTGGAGACTTATAGAAGCTAAATAATGTATTAAATATCCCACGATTAGAAGGCAGAAGAACTGGGATTTTAGTCTAGTCTGATTTCAAAAGCCAAAATGTACACACATATGCAAATTTGTTACTAAAACTAAAATAAAGTACATTTTAAAAACAAAGCCTCCAGCACTTTGGAAGAGATGCAGGCGGATCCCTGTGAGATCAAAGCCAGCCTGGAATGGTCTACATCATGAGTTCCAGGCCATCTGGGGCTACATAGTGAGACCCTGTCTCTATAAAACCAAAAAAACTGGGGCTGCAGAGATGGTTCAGTGGTTAAGAGCACTGGCTACTCTTGCAGAGGGTCTGGTTTTGGTTCTAACACCTACATAGCATCTAACAACCATTTGTAACTCCAGTTCCAAGGGATCCGACGCCCTCTTTTGACCTCTGTGGGTGTTGCAAGACACAGGTGCACTTATACTACACACATGCAGGCAATACACTCATACACATAAAATAAAAATAATAAATTTTTTTGTGTCTTTTTGAGAAAGGGTCTCCCTGTAGCTTCAGCTCACCTGGAACTCACTATGTAGACCAGACTGGCCTCAAATTCACAGAGATCTACCTGCCCCTGCTTCCCAAGTTCTGGGATTAAAGGCGTGCGCCACCACACCTGGCTAAATAAAATATTTTTTAAAAACCAAAAAGCTTTTAGTACAAGATACTTGTAATTCTTTGATATCTAGTATGGCTACCCATTTAAATCTCTACTTACTGGTTGGTTCTTCCTTGGTGAACAAAATGCTCATGTGCCTCTTCCTTTCTTTATGGGGCATATGGAAATAGTGACAATTATCTCTTTATTGACTTATCATTATATAGAAATGTTATTAGTCTCTAGGTGATCATATATAATCTGGACAGTGTTCTCAGTTTTTCACTTGACCTTTGTTCCTTTTAATGAACGTTTTCTAAATTTTAAGTAGTCAAATCTATTAACTACTTTCTTTGTAGTTTCTTTGCTGTCAAGCCTCAGAGGCCTCAGAGCCCTCCCCCTACGTCTGTGTCAGAACTGAGGTCTGTACAGACTGTTGGAGTCAGTGCTGTGACACATTTTAATCAAGTTCTTTATGGTGATGTGTTGGGTATTATTTGCCACAAAGTTTTTTCTCTTCTGCTTTTCTCTCTCTCGTGGTTTTATGTGAAATGCCTCATAGGTTCACTCATTCAGTCCCTATTTGTTTCCTCCAAGGGAGAACCACTAAATGTCAGGCACCGCTGCATTCCCCTCCTGCCGATGCTTAGTGCACAGTTGTGGCCTCTTCTTTGGTATGATTGGCTTTCCCAGAGGATTCTTCAGTGCTCTTGTAACTAGCCTGGTGCTGTCCCTCTCCAGCTCTTAGACATGGCCACACATGCCCACATCCTGTGGGAGCACGCTTAGGCCCAAGATGCACAGCACTGCTACTTAAAACTGTACACAGGGGCTGGTCAGTGATGGGGTGTGATCCTAATTCCCCAGTCTCCCAGTGTTTTGTTTTGGTTTCTCAGTCGCTCTAGTTACTGGCTTGTAAAATGGGGACGTCATTCTCAGGTGATACACACCTGGAACCAAGGGATTCAGTTGGCTTTTCTCTCACACTTGTCGTATTTCAGAAGTTATATTCTCTTTCCATGGTAGGTTTGCCTCTATCTCCCAATAGCTGGGATTACAGGAATTTGCCACCATGCCCAACTCAGTGTTTATTATTATTTGTTTTTAACACAATGATAAGATACCCAGGTTTCTGTTTCAAATGTTTTGAGGTTGTTTTTTTTTTTGTGTGTGTGTGTGTGTGTGTGTGTGTTTGTGTATGTGTGTGTGTGCGCGCGTGTGTGTGATTATGAATTACATGTGAAGCCAAGAAAGTTAATAGGGTTTTTGTGGGTTAAATGATCCTCCCCGAATTCATGTGTCATTGTCCTAAATCTCAGTTCCCTAGAGTGTGGCTGTATTTGGAGACAGGGCCTTTGCAAGAGGTAACAAAGTAATCCCATTAGGCTAGGCCTGAATTTTCAAATATAGCCCTGACAGGCAGGAATTTCTGCTTTGACTCAGTATCCATAAAAATGGAACTCTTTGCTTATTATTTTCATGTCTGATGTGCAGGTCGTCAGAGTTTGGGAATTTCAAGATGTAGGTTTTTGTTGTTTATTACTTGAGAAGTTCATACATGAATGTAATGTACTTTGAATGAATTCACCCCATTCCCTTCTGGATTAGTCAAGGTTCTCTAGGGGAAGAGAATTGATAGAATGAATGGACAAGTGTGTGTGTGTGTGTGTGTGTGTGTGTGTGTGTGTGTAATGAATATATATATTTTACATATATGTGTGTAAAATCCCATAAATATGTATAAATATGTATATATAAAATTTATTAGATTGACTTACAGGATAGGGTCTAGTCAGTCCAACAATGACTGCACCATGATGGAGAGGCTGAGAATCTGGGAGTTGCTTAATCCATGAGGCTGGATGCCTAACAGTCCCCAATCTGGCACTGAAAACCTGGAGGGTTTCTAGAGAACTACTGGTCTTCTGACTACATTGGAACCCCAAGAAATTGGTTTTAACATCAGTAAAGGAATGCCAGGGAAACAGGGCAGATTAAACTCGCCGGTGGTAGTGGAGGCAAGCAGGCACAATGCAGACGTTTCCGTCTTCCATGTCTTTTTTATCTGGTGCTGTCCACATTTAGGGTGGGTCTTCAAGCTTCAAATAATCCAATCAAGAAAATACCCCCATCAGAAAGCCCAGTGGCTTGCATTTAGTTGATACTAGATCCAATCAAGTTGAGAGGCAAGATTAGCCTTCATACCTTTCCAATTCCTCCCCATCCCTCCCACCACTTTCCCCTCCCAACTTCTTATGTTATTTTTTTAAGTCCACTAAGTCCACTTAGTGCTGCCTATATGTGCATGGGCATAGGACCATCTACTGGAGCATGGGCAGCTTCTCAGGAGTCTCAACCCTGAAGAAAACTTGACTAGCCCTCCCCTAGTAGCAGACAATTGCCACTAGCTCCTCAGTTTGATGAGCCCCTCCCCCATCCATGCTGGGATTTTGCTAGGCCTTGTTTTATTCCCACCATGCTCCTCTTCTAGTGCCAGGAACCACACACCATGCCCATCCAGTGTCTTCACTTGCCTTCATGATGCTAGGTGAGGTGCTAGCATCTCATTTCTTTTTCCAGTGTTAGAGATTGAACCTAGGGCCTTGGGCTTGCTAGGCAAGTCTTCTATCACTGACCTAATGGGTGTTAGTGTAATTTCCGAAATTCACTTCTCCACCAGAACTGCTAGCAATAATTAAGCATATTCAGAACTGACTTAAGTCACACTCATCAACCCAAACTAAATTTATTTTTCAATCAACTTCTCTCAACCAGATCCTCAAGCCTGCAGTTACTCTACTCCTCAGTAAAGGTAAAACAAGAATAAGCAGCAGTCTTCCCCAATTATGATTAAAATCTTTGAAAAGTATACAAAACATGGGGCTGGAGAGATGGCTTAGCAGTTAAGAACACTGACTGCTCTTGCAGAAGACCCAGGGTCAAATCCCAGCACCCACATGGCAGCTAACAACTGTCCATAACTTCAGTTCCAGGGGATCCGACAGCCTCTTCTGTCCTCCGTGGGCATTGCACGACATGGGTGCACTTACCTACACACATGCATACACATGAAATAAAAATAATAAATAACATTTTTTAAAAAAAATAAAAATTATACAAAACATATGACCCTGTAGTGGGTGAGGAAGGTACTCTGAAGTTTAACCTTCGTTACCATCACAGTAAATCCATGGTACTGCAGGGAAGATCAAAAGAGAGAAGAGACTAGATTCAAGAGTTTAAATTTTTCTCACATTTGGAATAACTCCAAAAATATATGAAACAAAAATGGAGGGGTGGGTGGAATTGACAGATTCTGTAAGGAAGTATTAAAAATTCCTTCATACTCTGGATCTCTTCAAGTAATACCAGTGTGAACCTTGATGTAACTTGGGGCTCAAAATTAACCACACTTTCACTTTTTGTAACTAATTCTTCCCTCAGATATAGTAGTAAACATTTGTGGACTAGCAAGGCAATAATCATTTCCTTTAGTGACCTTGATTCTGTGGAGACGTACTTTTCCTTATGATTCTGAGGCAAATCTTCTGTTTATTTCTTAGCAACTGCTCCAAGTTATCTCAAAAAGAACCAAGTCAGTCTTTGATCCAAATTGGCCTAAGGGTCTATTTTGGATAGAAAAGCACACAGTAGACTATAAAATTAAAGAGAACCCAGCCGACTCCAGTGTCATAAGATTGGTGAGAGTGGACATGTTTTAAAGTGCTATTAATTCGGCCGAGTTATGCATAATTATACATATATGTATATATCTCCCTTTACTTTTCTTGTCTTATTGCTCTGGGTAAAAACTCAAGCATATATCAAACGAGAGTGCAGAATAGACATCCTTGTTTCATTCCTGGTTTAGAGGAAATACTTTCACTTTTTCCCATTTAGTACAGTGTTTTATAGATCAGTCGTATTTTATAGCTTTCTTTAGGGCTTTTACAGTGAAGGAATGTTGAATTTTGTCAAAGGCTTTTTCTATATCTGTTGAAATGATCATATAAATTTTGTTCTTGATTTCATTTATGTGCTGTGTCATGTTTTGTTTTGATTTGCATATGTTGAACAGTCTTTGCATCATGGAATAAAACCAATTTGATCATGGTATATTAACCTTTTAACGTGTTGTTAAATTAACTACAAAGATTTTTATTAAGGATTTTTGTGTCTATTTTCGGGGAAGTTGGTCTATAATTTTCTCTTTTTAATCATTTTAGTATCCTTATCTGATTTTGGTATCAAGTTTTATAGAATGAGTTTGAGTATATTATTTCTCTTTCTATTTTATGGAATAGTTTGACAAGCATTGATGTTACTTCCTCTGTAAAGATTTTGGCAGGATTTAGCAGTAAACCCGTCTGGTCCTGAGTTTTTCTTAATTAAGAGACTTTTTTTTTTTTTTTTTTTTTTTGAGACAGGGTCTCCCTGAAGCCCCAGCTGGCCTCGAACTCACAGAGATCCACCTGTTTCTTCCTCCCAAGTGCTGGGATTAAATGCATGTGCCACCACACCTGGCAATTAGCAGACCCTACAACTGCCTTTGTGTATATCCTTTTGGTTCAAATCTGGTAGAGCATATGGTCTAGAAATACATCTTTTTCTGAATTTCCAATTACATGTTTTCAAATATTCTCTAGTGATTCCTTATATTTCGGTGGTAACTGTTGCAATAACTTCCTTTCTCCTTTAATTTCATTAATTTGAGTTTTCTTTTAATAAATTTAGCTAAGGGTTTGTCCGTCTTCTTTATCTTTTTAAAGAAGCAATTATTTGTTTCATTGATCCCTTGTATTATTATTTCAGTTTCCATTTCATTAATTCTCACCCTGATGATTATTTATACCTACTAATTTTAGGCTTGGATTTGTGTGTGTGTGTGTGTGTGTGTGTAAATGGTTTATGTGCGCATGTGTGTACAGGCCCTCATTTTATTGAGGGAAGTATTTTGAGAAAGGACTCACTAAACCTGGAGCTCACCTTTTTGGCTAGACTGTCTAGCCAGTGATGTCTTGAGATCCACCTCTCTCTACCTCCTTAGCTTGGGATTACAGGTGCATGCCACTTTCCTTGGCTCTTTTTATGAGTTCTAATGATCCAAATGTAGGTCCTCATGCTTGCACAACAAGCATTTTACCCACTGAGCCACCTCCACAGTGCCATTTGCTTGTTCTTTTTCTAAGACATTGAGGTGCACCATTAGTTTACTTGAGGTTCCTCTGATTTCTTAAATGTAGGCATGCCTAACCATAAATTTCCATCTTAGAACTATGTTCATTCTTTCTCAGAGGTTCTTTGAGTTCTATCCTAAAGTTTTTATTTTTCATTTGGTTCTAGTAACCTTTTGTAGTATTCACTTTTCTATTGCTGTGATAGAAACACTGACCAAAGCAACTTATGAAAGGAAGAATTTATTTGAATTTACGATTGGTTCCAGGGGAATTATAGTCCGTCTTGGTAGGGAGGCATGGTGGCAGTGATGACTGGAGGAGGAGCAGAAGCTAAGCTCTACGTTTTCCAGCAGGCACAGGAGAGCAACTGGAGATCTGGCAAGACCTAAGAACTCTCTAAGCCTGCCTCCAGTGACGTGCTTTGCCCAGGACAGCCACACCTGCTAAGACTTCCCGAAACAGCACCACCACTGGGGACAAAATGTCCCCAAATAGGGGGCATTTTCATCCAAACCACCTCACCTTTTAAATTTCCTGCCTGATTTCTTCAGTCACCAAGTGATTATTTAAAAGTGTATTTTTAGTCTTCATGAGCTTGTGTGGAGTCTATAGTTCACATTATTACTGGTTTCTAATTTTATTCTAAGATACAATATTTCATTTCTTTTTTTGTATTTGTTAAGGTATGCTTTATAGCCTAAAGTGTGATCTGTTTTGGAGAGGGTTCCATGGGTTGCTGAGAAGAATTATATTTTGCTGCTGTTAGATAGAATGATCTATAGATATCTGTTAAGTCATTAGACCTCTGGTATAGTTATTGCTAATATTGGGGTATTGAAGTCACATACTATTATAGTATCTACACATGGTTTCCCTTTTATGTCCAGCAGTGTTGGTTTTATAGAACTGCTTGCTAAAAATCACTGTTACATCTTCTTGATTGGATGCTGCAGTGACTTTCTTTAGGCTTTTCTAATTTTGGCTTGAAGTCTGTTTTGTCGGATCTCAGGATATTCTGCTTGCTGTTGCATTCCATTTGCTTAGAATGTTGCTTTCAGTTTTTTCACTTTTAACTTGTGTGTGTCATTGCCAGTGAAAGGAGGGTCTTATAGACAGAGACAGTTGCAGCTTGTTTTCAATCTACTCAGACAGTCTGTGTCTTTTAATTGGAGAGTTAATGCTGTTTACATTCATGGCTATTATTGGGATTTATGTGCCCACTCTTCATCTTAGAGGTCTGCTTGTTTACTGATTTAATAATGTTGATTCTTCCCTCACTCTCATTTGTTTATCTGTTCTAGTGAGGGCCATTCTTTCCTGAGCCCTTCTATTTGTGTGTAGCCTCTCCCTCTTTTGTATGCAGCATTTCTTTAAGTATCTCCAAGTCTGGCTTAGTGGGGATGAGTTGCTTTTTATTATGCATATCATGGAAGGTTTTTGTTTTCCTTTGATTTTAAAAGACAATGCTAGGTACAATCATCTTGATATGCAGTTATTTTGTTTCAGGGCTTGAGAAGCATCCCTCTATTTCCCCTGCCCTTTGGGGAGTTCGCTGCCATTCTGACAAGTTTGCCTTGCTATGTCTCTCTTGCCATGTTCAGTATTCTATCTTTGTTGTGTCCTCTTGGCACTTTAACTTTAATGTGATATGGAGAGGTTGTTTTATAGCTGTGGCTCTTTGGAGTTCTAAATATTCTCTGAATTTGTGAGTTGGAAAACTTCTGCTGTCGTTTTATTAAGTTTCCTAAGCCTTCAGTCATTATCTTGGTTCTGTCTTCTAGAGCATAGATTCATAGGTTGTGTCTCATAATCATGCCCCCGAAGTCTTGGATATTGGGTCATGATTGCTTTTCTTCTTCTTTATGGCTATCGGGAGGCAGTAATTCCTAAGCCTTGTCTTCAATCCCAGCTTTTCTTTCTTCTGTCGACTCTAGTCCACTAGATTTCTACTAGTGGTATTTCCCATTTGTCATTTGACTGATTGAGCTTTTTGTTTCCAACATTTCTGTTAGCTGTTTTTCTTCAGGAACGCTGATGAATTTAACATACAGGGTGTTGAACTTCTCATTCAAGTTCTGAACTGACTTTATTTCATTTCCTTGTTTATTTGAATCCTCTTTGAGATCATTGATCATTTTTAAAACTAGACTTTTGAATTCTTTGTCCAGATTTCTATCGTTTATCTTTGGATTTAGTTATTGAAGAATGAATTTTTGAAGGAGTCATCATGCCTTGCTTTTTTATATTTTTCATTTTTGTGTGTTTCTAAAGTTGAAATTTATGGGATGACTATCTCTTTCTGTTTTGTTTATTTATGGGCAACCTTCTCTTGAGGACTCAAACCCATAGTACTTGTCAGAGAGAAGAAAACAAATTATCAACTACACCAGCACCAATCCTAAGACAAACCAGATATAGAAATATAGTAAAATCAGTGAAAGCCAACTACCACACCATCGATGACCACAGAAAAGAAAATGGGAAAATAATGTAGAATAAACTATGAAGTTGAAAATTAATTGGGGTAAACGTATTAATAATGATGAATGAAATAAAGGAGGGGCAGGAAAAAGGAAAAAAGAAAGGTAAATAAAAAGAAAGAAAAAGAATATGAGGACAAAGAGAAATGAGCAATCCAAAACTTTCAAAAATAAATGAAATTAAAGACTTAAAAACTATAAAAACAATCTTTAAAATGAAAAACATTAGTTGAAATATAGTTTTAAAATTTGAAAAAATGGAAAAGAAAAAAGTTTAAAGGAAGTGGCAACATAGCACGCAGGTGCCAGGTCTGCCCCCCAGCATCCAAGGCTCTGCCCCACCCACTGGGTGTGCCATCAATTCAACGCCTGCTCAACAAGGCCTCACTCAGGCTCCCGGTCCACAGCCAGCTGAGCACTCCTTCCAAGGCTTCATATCTGCCAGTGAGTCAGCATCCTTCAGCTCCACAGCTAAACTTCACCTAGGGGCTGCTCCGGAAGTCTCTCCTCCCTGGGTGAAAAGGGCAAACACAGATTGCAAACCAGGACAGGGTTACTGCCCTTCTATTTGTAGCATGGGGGTGCTGTTGTTTTTTGTTAGTTGGTTGACAGGTTAGTTGGTTTGTATGTTTTCATTATATTTGTGTTTTCATTATATTTGCATTTATATTTATGTTTCGTGGCATCTATTTTTGTTTATGACTTTTTTCTGCCATTTTAGTAGTTTCAATTCTTTTTAATTGGTTATTTTTTAATAGCTTTGCAATTTTTATATTGTTAACCTACTGTGTTTTAACCTCTATCTCACCAAAATAGACCTCACTTTCCTACACCTACTAAAATCTTATCTTACACATTTCTATATCTAAAATTGTCCAACTTGCTTCAAAACAATAAGGCTATGAATAATAAATCTATAATCAACATTATTCCAAATGGGGAAAAAATTGAAAACATTTTTCCTAAAATCTGGAATGAGACAAGGATGCCCACTCTTATAGAAAATTCTGAGTCCTTTGTATTAAAATAGGACTGGCTTGGGGGCAGTAATTAGTCCATTCTGAAGTTTAATTCTGTCTGATGTGTGTGTGTGTGTGTGTGTGTGTGTGTGTGTGTGTGTGTGTGTGTATGAAGGGGGCAAATAGTGAGTCATGGCTGGAGTCTCCTATGTTACTACTGTTGATGCTGTGTGTGAGCCAAAGACTGGCCGATCAAGTCAGCTTCAAGACTGCAGTCATTTACAGACTTCCCTTTGCTGGCCTCAATAAGCCCTGTGGCCCGTCAGGAGAACACCACCTCCCTCCCCTGTACCTGTCCACAGGATCCCAGTTTTTGTACCCAACAACAATAAAAATCCAAGCCTTAGGGTTTAAACCAATCGGAGTAGATCAGAGCAAGAGGAGTGCCAGAGGCCTGCACTGAAGGAGAGGACCCAAGGAATCTGGCATTCTACCTCTGGGTCTCAGAGCTTTCAGATCTTGGTCAGCAACAAACCAACCTACAGGAGAGAGAGGGTCGGAGAAATTGAGCAACTGACTGGACCTGGCTCGGAGATCTCAGTACTGCCCACCAGCATACCACACATAGCAGGGAAGTAGCTCTGGAGGCCAAGCAGCCTGCTGCCATGGGGAGCAACTCTCAATTTCTGTAGTAATCCAAGGAATAGGTTTGCTCCTTGCCACAGAGGGCAAGACCACAAATCTCTGCTCCCTTCATAACCTGAGCCACGTGCTACTTAAACTTCTTAGCTGATATTACTGATCATACTGATCCTTCCCTTCTTTAGAACCGTTGACAAGCACTATGGCATGATGTCTCCCAACCTCCCTGAGTTATGATTGTTCCTTGTCTTCAGGCCCCCAGAGTGAAAAATGTTAAATAGGCCCCTTCTAAGGTGGTGCCCAGTGGTAGCACTCTGATATATAGGGAGTGACCACATGACCTTCGAATGTCATCCTGTCATAAAGGAAGTTTCACTATCATACAACATCTCCTCCACCACTCCCCCACCTCCACCCCGTGCCCTCACAGGATTTAAACCTGGAGGAACTGAGGGTTTATCCTGCAGCAAGGACTGCCAGTCTGCTGCCCCCAGGACTGCCTGGTTTATCTTGTGATGTGGCTTCCACAGTTCACCCCCCCAATCTCCCCCTGGGAGCTGGGATTTGGAGCTGTCAGCTGTTTTCTACTTTTTTTCTGGGAAGCCTTTATCTGTGCTTTCTAGCTGTTTACCACCTGGTTTGTGATTCCTGATGTTCATTGGGATATAACTAATTCTGTTTAAGTGACAGTAGAAATCATATTTATTCTAGCTGGGACCAGTTCCAGGGAGAAGTTCATGGTATTACCTGTAAACTCCTTTCTATGTGCCAAGAACCCCAGAGGAAGATGAGCTCATCTGAATTTGAGGAGTAGGTGGAACCAAATCCTTTCATATGGAAAAAAAATCCAGAAATATCTTCTTTTTAAAAATATTTTATTAATTATTTTTATTTCATGTGTATGTGTGTATTGCCTGCATGTAGGTAAGTCTACCTGTGTCATGCAATGCCTGTGGAGGACAGAAGAGACTGTCAGATCCCCTGGAATTGGAGTTACAGACATTGTTAGCTGTTATGTGGGTGGTGGGATTTGAACCCGGGTCTTCCTCAAAACAGTCAGTGTTCCTAACTACTGCGCTATGTCTCTAGGCCCCCATTACCTTCTTTTTTTAAAAAAAATTATTTTTTATTTTATGTGTGTGAGTATATTGCTGCATGTGTGTTAAGTGCACCCATGTTGTAGAATGCCCACAGAGGTCAAAAGCAGGCATCAGGTCCCCTGGAACTGGAGTTAGAATGGTTGTTAGCTACCATGTGGGTGCTGGGAATCAAACCTGGGTCCTCTGCAAGAACAGACAGTGCTCTTAACCACTGAGCCATCTCTTAGCCCCAGAGCATTTTCTTCTTGGAACAGAGCACCAAGTGAGCCTAGCCTATTTGCCTCTTAATGAAGTTTCAATCTTTAGTGTTACCTTCCTCCATTAGATAAGCTGTTGTCTTATTTCTTTGAGGGCTAGTATTAGGAAATCTCTCTCATTCTTTAGAATATCTGGGGGTTTTATTTTACTGTTATTTGAGTTAAAAATTAAATAGTTACTTTTTTCCTTGAGGAAAGTATAATGTTCATCTTTCACACTCAGTAGATCAAAAACAAAAAAGGAAAAGAACAAAAGCCCAGCAATCAAGTAATTCTGAAGAAAACATGAAGCGATCCCCAGACTTCCAACACATGGTGTGGACAGAGAATGGGAGTGTTAGGATTTATTTTCAACTTTTGCACAAAATGTCAATAACAATAAGATGCATACACATGCAGAGATACACTTTGTATTTTCTGCTTCCAAAACTGAAGCCATCTGGGTTTGGTCCTTTTCCTTCCCACAACAGTGATATGCTTTCCCAGGCTGCCCCTGGGTTTCATCACCTCCTCCTATGCCTGGTTACCACTGTTCCTCATCTGAGCCTCTCCCCATCATTTGCACATAAACAGTTGATTCTTAGAGCAGTATCACTCAGTCGCCTTTCCTTTGTGTTTTCTCATGTAGTCTTTCTTTCAGTCTAAGAAAGCTCACTTCCTAAGAATCTTGTTTGCCTCATGACTCTAGAGATTTTTCGAAGCCTTGTTGTATGCTTGGAATTACTTCTCATCTACCTTTTGTCAAAGGTCAACCTGTCTTCAGATAACTCTCCAGCCCTCAGAATACATATTCTATTCAGGAATCAATGGAATTTACTCAAAGTTACACATTAGAACATAAAGCTATTCACTATAATGAAGGCAGTCCAAAGAGGGAAATTTGCAGCTCTAGGTGCCGATATTATGAAATTGGAAAGATTTAAAATCAATAACTTAATGCATCCCAAGACCTTTGAAAAATGAGAAGAAACCAAACCAAAATTAGCAGACAAAAAGAAATAAGATTCAGGCAGAAATCAATGACATAGAAATCTTAAAAGTGCTAAGAATATTTAATGAAATGAAGGATTAATTCTTGAATTAAAAAAAAAAGACTGACAAATCTTTAACCAAATTAATCAAAAGAAAGAGAAAAGATCCAAATCAATAATATTAGAGATGAAAAGGGAGACACTACAACTTGTACAAGTGAGATCAAGACAATCATAGTGGCAAACTGCAAGAAGCTATATTCCATCAAATTGGAAAATTTGAAAAAAATGCATGAATTTCTGTTTTAAAATTTTATTTATTATTTTTATTTTATATGTATGAGTGTATTGCCTTCATGTATGTAAGTACACTCATGTCATGCAATGCCTGTGGAGGTTAGAAGAAGGCATCGGTTCCCTGGAACTGGAATTACGAACAGTTGTTAGCTGCCATGTGGGTGCTGGGAATCAAACCTGGGTCCTCTGCAAGAGTAGCCAGTGCTCTTAACCACTGAATCATCTCTCCAGTTCAAAATGCTTGAATTTCTAAGTGAATATGACCTATCAAAGTTAAACCAAGAAGAGATAAAAAGTTTAAACAGGACTATAACAACCAAAGAGATTAAAGCAGTAATAAAAAGCCTCATAACTATAAAAAGTCCAAGTCCATCCAGATGAATCCACTACAGAATTGTAGTGAATTTAAAGAACTAAAATCAGTGCTTCCCAAATTATTTCATAAAGTAGAAAAGAGATGTACCCAAACTCTGATGAAGCCAACATTAATCTGCCTAAACCACAGAAAAATAAAACTACAGACCAATTTCCCTGTTGAGCAGATGCAAAAATTCTCAATAATGTACTTAAAACACATCAAAAAGATAATTCATAGATCTCCCACATGATCCAGTCACACCACTCTTGGGCATATACGAAAAGATTCTATATCCTACTACAGAGATACCTGTTCATCCATGTTCATTGCTGCCATATTCACAATGGCCAAGAAATGAAAACAACTTACATGTCCTTCAACTGATGAATGGAAAATGAAAGAATGGTAAATTTACACAAGGGACTTGTTAAGGAAATGAAATTATGAAATTTGTGCATAAATGGATGGAACTGAAACAATCAAACCAAATAAAGTAACCCAGGCCAAAAAGATAAATGTCACATATTCTCTCTCATACATAGATGCTAGCTGCTAGCTAGCTTTGAATCTTTAGATAGGTGTGTTTTAATTAGAAAATCATTAGAGATCAGGAAACTAATAACAGGCCTTTGGGAGTGGTTCATGAGAGGGGAGAGAGAATGCAGTGATAAAATGCAAAAGAGGAATAATGGATAGGACAAGACTGAGGTAGCGAACAGGACGGTAGGGCAGAGCAGAGAGTAAGAGGAAGGATAACCAACACCAAAGGCCTTTTGACTCAGAGGATTTTTTTGTTTTGTTTTTTGAGACAGGATTTCCCTGTAGCCACCGCTGGCCTGGAACTCACTATATAGACCAGGTTGGCCTCCGTCTCTGTTTTTCAAGTGCTATGATTAAAGGCATGCACCACCATGCCCAGCTCTGCAGTTTTTTATTATTATCTGCATATTGACCAGTTGTAGGCCTCTGTGTTAATTGCCATCTGATGCAAGAAGAAGCTTCTCTGCTGAGAGTTGAGAGATGCACTAACAATGGGTATAACAATAAGCCATTAGGAGTCAGTTTGATACTACATCTATTTAACAGGAAGATAGTAGTAGGTTCTTCCTATGGACTGTGACCTGTATAGCCCCTGGTCCTGATAAAAACATGTTAGGTATGAATTCCATCTTGTGAAGAGGTCCTTAAATCCAATTAGAAGGTATTGGTTGCTCCCATAACTTGTGTGCCACTATTTTACCAGTGGGTGGGGGGAGACTGCAGAATGCTCACTCTAAGTGGGATACCTACATTGCACTGTCTCCTCCCAAGGCTCAGACATCATTACAGAAGTGTTTTTAGAAAGATTGTAAGAGCCCGAGGTAGTAGATGAATATAAAGAAACTGTTGTCTGGACACCACACGGTATTTGCACATATGAACCCATAGCACTTATGACAGCATGCACAAGACCTATGCAAACCTAAGCAAGACAGGAGCTCAGCATGGATGGGGGAGGTGGGGCTGAAGCTCCAGCCTTAGCTGAGGATCTACTGGTGATTGTTAGACGCTGGGGGAGGGAGAGTCAGTTTTCTGTCCTAGTGTGACACCTGGTAGTTTGACCAGACTCCAAGATACAGACTTACACACAAGAGCATTTAGAAAACACAGATTAGACGCTTTAGGTCTTAAAAAAGACAAATAATAATAGAGAACATGAAGTCTGGGGTTGGAGGTTACTAAGGGGAGAGGGCAAAAGGGGTCTGAATATGATTAAAATATGCTGTATGAAATTCTCAAATCAATAAAAATATTTCTAAAATATGTACATGGTAAAGTACATGTATCAAGCAGGCAATACACACATATATATAACATAAAATTTAGAAAAGAAGTAACATGATTATATTGAAAGACTTTGCATAGGTGGAGAATTTGGAAATGGCAAACACGTTAGAGGAACGCTGACAAATTTCATTGAAGCAAACCCAGGGAGGGGATGGGAGCCGAGCCAAGGTAAGGTCCAATGCACATGGATTTCCAGAACTCAGCAGAAGCTGTGGACCCACAGAGGAGGACAGAGCTGATGCATGGTAAGGCACACAGGCAGAGATTTCTACAACTCCAGGTGGAATCTTCAGTACCAAGGAGGTCAGAGCTGACCTAGGGTAAGCTGCACAGGTACGGGGAGTTCTACAACTCATGGTGGCAGCTGATGACCCAGGAAGGGGACTGAATGACCTAAGGCATACAATGTGAGCATTTCACAACTCACTGTAGAGTCTGGGGACCCAGGAAGGGGTCTTAAGATGACCCAGGGTAAGACACCCCAGCACACAAAGCCCCAAAACAAGTATTGGAGGCTGTAGAAACAGAGACCTTGCCAGACCTAACCCAAAATAGGACATCTAGGTGTGGAGAGCTATACCATATGGTAGAGGACAGCAGCCAGGTGTGTGTTGATGCCAGGATAGTGACTGTTACTGCACACAGTAGCTGACTCACAGGAAGACTAGGGACCTAGCTTACAGTGCTAATGCCCATCTCATAGAAGATGACACCTCACCCCTACTACTAGTCCTCTCCTAAATATTGTACACACACATTGAAGGAAGAAAGGTGACTGAGAGAGAGGAGAGAGAGAGAGAGAGAGAGAGAGAGAGAGAGAGACTCAACTAACAAACTAATTCCAGATGTGCAATTCCCAGAGCAGAACCAAAATCAAAAAAATCCAAGACAATATGTCTCCTCAAAAAATTACTAATCCTGAAGTAATGTCCTCTAATGAAAATAAATTGGAAGAACTGCTTGACAAATAATTCAAAAAGATGATTATAATTATATTCAAAGAACTCAAAGAAGGCATGAATATACTACAAGATAACAAAAATGAAGAGCTGAATGAAATAAGTCAATTCAGGGTGTGAAAATAGAATTCAGCAAAGTGATAGAGTTGCTGAAGAAAAACTAAACTAAAATGACACTTGAAATGAAAAACTCAATGAGCTAAATGAATGGATCAAATAGAGAACAGTGAATCAGGACTGGAAGACAAGGTAAAGGAATTGGATCACTCACTAAAGGTGTATTAGTTATTTTTCTGTTTATTGTGATAAAACAGTATGTCCAACACAACTTAAGGAAGGAAGAATTTATTGGTCTTATTGTTCCAGAAGGATAAGAGTCCCTCATGGAGGGGAGGCAGGGCAGGAGGCAGTCAGAGGAGAAAGCTGAACACTCACATCTTCAAGCATGCAGAGAAAGCAGAGACAAACTCTGAATAGGGCAAGGCTATGAACTCTAAAAGCCCAACCCAAGTAATCTTCTTCTAGTATGGCCACACTTCCTAAGCCTCCCAAAACTATGCCACCAAGTTGGGACAAAGTGCTCAAATACTTGGAACCTATGGGGAACATTCTCGTTCAAATCACCAAAAAAGGTAAATGATAAATTTTTAAAAAATATATGAATGGAACATGGAAGAGTTTTAGAATACCATGAGATGATCAAATCTTTGAATTATGGGCATATAAAGAGAAGGATACTATGCCAAAGGCATACAAAGTATTTCAATAAAATCATAAGAAATTTTTCCAAACCTAGAGAATGAGACGCCTGTTCAAGTACAAGAAGAGACTTACAGAACACAAAAGAGACAGAACCAGAAAAGAGCTCCCCCAAACATGTTATAGTTGAAAAGAACGGGTACTGAAAGCTGTAAGAGAAAGGTCAAGTCACTTTACAGGAAGGCCTATTAGAGTAACACCTGAATATCTGACAGAAGTTTTTATAGGTAGAAGGGCCTGGAAAGATGTATTCCAAGTTCAGAAAGACTACAACTGCCAACCTAGACTACAATACCCAAAAAAAACTACTAAAATTGAAGGAGAAATAAAACATGTTTTATGGTGAATATAGATTAAAGGGATTTGTGAACTAAACCAGTTCTACAGAGAATACTGGAAGGAATACTTTGTGCTGAATAGGATAAACACACTCAGGAGGTCACATGGGATAAATAAACAATACCAGGACAGGTAATCAAAAGAGGTCCAAGAAAACACCATAAGCAAGCAAACAAAAATAATATGCACCTTTCAATAATAAGTCTAATACTAATGGTCTCTATTCCCTAGTAAAAAGACAGCTATTAGCAGATTGGATTAGCAAATAGGATTCATTGTTTTACTCCCTCCAAGAAGCACACCTTACCTTCAGTGACAGACACCACCTTAGAGTAAAATGCTGGAAAAGGTATTCAAAAAAATGAACTAGAAACAAGAAGGTGCAGTTATTCTAATATCTGACAATATACACTTCAAACCAAAACTCATCAGAAGAGATAAGGTCTGTTCCTTCATACTCATTAAAGGAACACTTCAAACCAAAACTCATCAGAAGAGATAAGGTCTGTTCCTTCATACTCATTAAAGGAACAATCTACCAATAGGATATTACAATTCTAATCATATATGTACTAAACACAAGTGCACACAGTTTCATAAAACAAATACTAGATGTAAAACCACAGATTAATCCCAACACAGTGATAATAGGTGACTTCAATACCCAACCTTCACCAACAGAGAGGTCATTTGGACACTAAACAGAGAAACACTGGAATTAAGTGATATCATACATCATATGTACTTGGCTATGTTTACAGTACCACACATGAGTTCTCTCTCATTGAGTGGGCCTTAAGTAAAATTAGACAGCTGTTGATTACTCCCAAGATACAAGTGCCATTACTGTACCAGTAGAGATAGTTTGCTGGGCTAGTCATTGTAATGTTTCAGAGACTTCACAGGTGGGTAGGATCATTGATTGGTTTTCTCCCTTGGCAGCTTGCATAGTATCTATTGATACTATGAGAGCTAGTCTTCAAAGAGGAGACTTCCAGGTCAGTTGTAGTTCAATTGCTCCAATTCCTGCGTCTAAGGGATATATTTTCAGCAACAAGGTCTTGCCTTTAAGTTCTGGAAGGCAATCAAAGACTGTGGCAATATCCTGTATTATTTTGGGAGTCTTTTGGATTACTCTGACCAACAACTCTTTCCAGGCCTAGCACTGTGATTTTTGTTATATAGCCTTCAGCTATACACAATGCATTCTTATTTATATGTGCATTTTTAGTAGATTTATTAAATATGACATCTCCCTTGGGTTTTTCATAGCACTTAAGCATTTTTTTTTATCTCTTTTGGCTGGAGAGACTATAGACCCTAGAGAAAACCTATTTCTGTCACTTCCCTAGGCCAATGTAGTTTCTTACTGTATTCTAAATACATGTCCTTATATTTACAGACAACTGTACCTCTTACCACTCACCAAAGAAGTTTCTTTTTGCAACAGATGGAGACTATTGCAAAGTTCCACAACTGGTCAAACATAGAGTATAAGTGATTGTGAAGTGGCCAGCTTTAAGTGACACACTTTCAATGCAACCTCTACACCTAAGGCTCAGGAAACATCATGGAAAAAGGAGCAGAAAGAGTGTAAGAGCTAGAGAGACAAGACACCTGCTTCTAGTTAATACATTCTAGACATGATAGTGAAACGGAACAAATGAAATCTCCACAGTATGTGTAGGTAGTCTGATGACATCTGAATAATGACAAAACCAGTTGACATGCCAAGGTGGATGGGAGGATTATCACAGAGTCCCACTTCAAGATGAAGAGCTACAGGCATTCAGTGGATGCTGAAGGAGGGAGAATCAGATTTCTTCAGAGACTATCTCCCTGAGAAGTTATCGAATCCCAAATGGACAGCCCTAAACACAGGTACACTTGGGCACTACTAAGTGGACTCAGTGCATACATTTGTTTATAAATGTCTGTCTGTCTATCTGTCTGTCTGTCTGCCTGTCTGTCTATCTATCTCAATAATAACCAAAGAGGAGGACAAAAAATTAAGAGCAAGTTGGGGTACATGAGAGGAAATTTAGGGGGAGGACCGAGTGGGATAGAAATAATACAGAGACAATACTCACGCCTGAAATTCTCAAAAATTAAAATAAAAATGACGTCATAAATTAAATGGATTTAACAGAAATCTACAGAACATTCCAACTCAAACACTAAAGAATATACATTTTTTCAACAACCCAGGGAACTTTCTCCAAAAGGTACAACATATTAGGACATAAACAAAACCTCCACAAATATATGAAAATTAAATTAACATCTGGTATTCTATTTGTCAACAATGAAAACTACAGAAAGTACATAAATTGATAGAGACTAAATAGCACACTAAATGGCTCATTGAAGAAATAAAGAAGAAAATAAAAAAGTCCATTATTCCATCATGATAAAATTCATGGAGAGGCTAAGGATAGAAGAATACCTCAAGATAATAAAGGCTCATATATGACAAATTTACAGCCATCATCATGCTAAGTGGAGAAAAACTCAAAGCATTCTCACTAAGATCAGTAACAAGACCTGGGTATTCATTATCTTTTCCTATTCAATATAGTTTTTGAGGCCTTAGCTGCAACATTAATACAAGAGAAGGAGTAAAAGGCTTAGAAATAGGAAAAGGAGAGGTCAAAGCATCCCTATTTGCATATGTGATTCTATACATGAGACCATAAAAACTCCAGCAAAAATCTCTTAGAGATGACAAGCACTTTCAACAGTGGTCAGATAAAAAATTAACACACGAACATCAGTAATCTTCCTATATACCAATGACAAGCATAGTGAAAAAGAAATTAGGAAACAATCCATTCACAATAGCCACTAAATAAACAAACAAACCTGGGAAAAAAAAAACTAACCAAGGAAATGAAAGACTTCTACAACGAAAACTTTTTAGACAGTGAAGAACAAAATTGAGGAAGACCCTAGACAATGGAAAGATTCCACGTTCATGAATCAGACAAATTAATTTCAAGAAAATAGCTAACCTAACAAAAACAGTCTATAAATTCAATGAAATCCCAATCAAAATTATAACTCCATTATTCACAGAAATAGAAAAAAAATCTTAAAATTCATATGAAGACACAAAGTAGTTCACATACCCAATGCAATCCTGAGCAAAAAGAATATGCTGACCATACCTGATTGTAATCCATATTACAGACATAGTAATAAAAATAGCATAGTGCTGACCCCAAACCAGATACAGATCAATAGAATAAAAAAGAATAGAATAGAGGACCCAAATTTAAACCTACATGACCACACCCACCTGATTTTTGACCAAGAGGCCAAAAATGTACATTGATGAAAGAACAGCTTAAAAACTTGGATATACACATGTAGGAGCATGAAACTGTATCTTTTCACACCATGCACAAAAATCAATGGTAAATGAATCAAAGATCTCAACACAAAACCTGAAACAAGCTGCTGTATGAAAATGTAAAGAGTGCACTTCTACTTGTGTGCACAGACAAGGAACTTCTGCATAGGACTCTGGTGCTTTGTAAATAAGACCAATAATTGACAAACTGGACTTCATGAAATTAAAATGTTTCTATACACCAAAGGAAAATGTCTATTGAGTGAACAGGCAGCCCCCAGAATGGGAGAATGTCTGACAGACAAATAATATCTAGAATATACAACTAGCTAAAACAAACCAAACCAAAACAAAACGAAAAACCCCCAAACCCAAAACCCTTAACATCAAGAAAGCAAACAACTCAATAAAAAAAAGGGGGGGGGGGCTTTGGAATTTGGAACTGGAGAGTTCACAAAAGAAGAAACACAAATTGCTAATTAACATTTTAAAAAGCATTCATCAGCACTAGTCAACAGGGAAATAAAAATTAAAATTACTTTGGAATTCCATCTTACTCCAGTCAGAATGACTATTATAAAAAAAAATCAAATAACAACAGATGCTGGTAATGACATAAGGAAAAGAGAGATGCTTATTTACTGTTGGTGAGAATATAGATTGGTATAGTCACTATGAAAATCAGTATGGAGGTTTCTCAGAAATCTAAAAATAGAACTTCTCTACAACCTAGCTATTCCACACCTGGACATATACCTAAATGATTTGCTGTCTGTATTAGTTACTTTTCTGTTCCTGTGATAGATACACTGACCAAAACAACTTCTAGAAGGAAGAGTTTGAGCTTATGGTTCCAAGGGGCAAGAGTCCATCACAGCAGGGAGGCATGGTGACAGAGGTGGCTGGAGGAGGAGCAGAAGCTAAGCTCTCACATCTTCAAGCAGGTACAGGAAGCCAAGAGAGTGACTCGAGATCTGACAGGGCTTAAGAACTCTCTAAGCCCACCCCCAGTGACATGCTTCCTCCAGGATAGCCACACCTTCTAAGACCGCCCAAAACAGTGCCACCAACTGGGGACAAATTGCCCAAATATTTGGAGCCTAAGGGGGACATTCTCATTCAGATCATCACAGTATCCTACCACAGAGGTGCATGCACATCCTTGCTGCTCTATTTACAATTGATAGGAAACAATATCAGCCTAAATGTTTATCAACTGAAGAATGGATAATGAAAATGTGATGTGATATAGATGGAATTTTATTCAGCTATGAAAAATAAAATTATGAAATTTTCAGGGAAATGATGGAACTAGATATTATTATACTGAGGGAGGTAATCAAAACCCAGAAGTATGGGGCTGGGGAAATGGCTCAGTGGTTAAGAGCACTGGCTGCTCTTGCAAAAGACCCCAGTTCTATTCCCAAGACCCATATGGTGGCTAACAACCATCCGTAACTCCAGTTCCAGGGGAATCTGATGCCCTCTTCTGACCTCTGTGGGCATTGCATGACACAGCTGCACTTATACACATGCAGGCAATACACTTATACACAAAGAATAAAAATAATAAATAAAATATTTTAAAGAAACCCAGAACAAATGACATATGTTCTCTCTTATATGTGGAAACCAGCTTTGAATTCATAAATTTCTACATTTAAATTAGAGTATCTGGAGAGACTAGGAAGAAAGAAATCACAGTGCAAGGAGAAGTAAGAGGGAGTTAGTAAAATACAGTAAGCAGAGGTATGCTTTATGTTGTCTTCTGCTCCCAGAAGTCTTAGGCTTTTAAATAAAAACACTAGTATGAGGTATAGGCTACCTCCCAATGAGTTGTTGGGCCGAGCATTTCTAGAGGTTTCAAAAAATTGCGGCCATTTCTATCATTCTTGGTTGGCCATGGAAACTATACAGTCAGACTATTACTGAAGATGTCATATGACAGTTAAAGGACACAAAAAATCAAAATGGAAACTCCCAACTTGCTGTCTAGCATTCACAGTGCCTGAAGGTGCTATACAGGTTGCTGTTGGAGAAAGCTCATCAGTGATCTTTCAGCAATAGACGATAGTTTCTACAAATCCCACTTGCAATAGTGACATGGCTATACTGGGGGTAACCGACTGCTTTATGATTGGATTGAAAGCACACTCCATGGGAGGAAACACACAACTGATACTATAAACCTGGTCAAAGGCCTATGGCTAGAGAGGTCATGGGCACGATTGGGGAACATACTACTATTGTTTCTCTAAATGGATATATTGTTAAACTTCTTTCTAAATATTTACATTTATATCCACAGACAATTGCCACTCTCAGTCTAGGGCAGAGAAATTCCTTTTTGCAGAGAGCAATGGTTAATGCAGGAACTCATCTCTGATCAAGTTCTGAGAATCAGAGACTGTTGAGCACTCAACACAAATGGGACATCTATATCAACTTCCTCCACCTCAGCAACCCAAGGCTCAGGGCACATGGTAGAAGAGGAGTGGAAAAAAATGCAAGAGCTAGGGGATAAGAAGGAGTGCCATGAAACACCGCCATCCAGATACAACTCAGCTGTTGTCATCATGAACACAGCAGCAGTGCACTAGACTGGACCCCTCAGCATTACATCATGGATAGAGAAGGTGCCCATGAGGTCCCACCCCTTACTGAGGAGCTATTGACTGTTAATGGTAGCTGCTAATGGGGGGGTGGATGGTATTTTCTTTAATTATGTGACCACTGGGGGCCTAGTTGGGAAGAAAAATGGAATTCAGCTCGGTGGGGGGTAGATAACAAAGGTAATGGGGGAATGTAATTACAATGCATTGTATATATGCATGAAACTGTAAAAAAAAAAAAAAAAATTAAAAACACACCCCAAAGAAAACCTTCCTTTAATAAGGAACAAAGATAAGGATTATACCTAATATCTCACAGATCAAGGAAACAAAAAAGAGTGAACTAAACTACTTAAAGTGTTGAGAGGAAAAAACCCCATCAGCCTAGAACTTTGCCCCTGTGAATTGACATGTCTGAAACTGAAAGAGAAAGCTGAGAGTGGTGGTGTGTATGTGCGGGCTCTTCTGCACACCCACACCCACACCCACACCCACAGCTTCAGCCTGGGCTACATAGTAAGACTCTGTTAAGAAAAATAAAAAGGGAGGGATAGAAATTTTCTTTGAAAAATAAATTTGAGAATTTGTTGTCAGCAGATCTGCCTTTCGAGAAATGCTAAACTCTTCAGAAAGAAGGAAATAATATAGGCACCAAACTTGAACCTACATAAAGAAAGACCATCTAGGAAAGAATAAGTGAAGGTAAAATGAGGTGTTTTTTCTATTTTAATTGATCTAATTAATAGCAATTGATTCAAATTATAGCAGCAAGATATTTGTTTTCTAGATATATTTTATATAGTTTAGATATATGTGTAAATATATGTATATATGCATGGTTACATATAAGCGAAGTGAATGATAGTGATTATATAACAGACAAGAGGGAAAAATTAGAATTTCTTACCTCAAGGCACTGGTACTACCTGTGAAGCAGTGATGTGTTAATTGAAAGAAGACTGAATTAGTGACAAATTGCAAACTCTTAAGACTACCATTAAAATGTTTTAAAAGTGTAACTGAGATGCTCAGAAAGGAGAAAAAAATGGAATTACATAGAATGTGTGATAACACAAAAGTTAGAAAAAAAGAAAGCAAAAGTAGGAATGAATAGCAAAGTAATAAGTAGAAAATGGAAACAAATGTACTAGCTATAACTCTAATTATATTTGTAACCATTTTACCATCAGTGGTCTAAGTAGCCCAATTAAAAGACAGACTTTTAGAATGGATCATAAAACAAAATTCAACTATAGCAAATACCACTGTAAGAAATCCACTTTAGGGTCTGGATTGATGGTTCAGTAGTTAAGAGCACTGACTGTTCTTGCAGAGGATCTGGGTTCAATTCCCAGCACCCATAGGGTTGCTAACAACCATGTGTAACTCCAGTTCCAAGGGATCTGATGCCCTCTTCTGTCCTCCTTGGGCATTGCACAACATAGATGCACATATACATGCAGGCAATACTCTTATATGCATACAATAAAAATAATAAAATTTTAGAAAAAGAAATTCACTTTAAATTCTAGGAAGCATATTGATTAAAAGCAATGGAATGGAGAAATCAGGCTAATCCTAACTTAAAAATCAGGTGAGGAAAAATAAGAATAATAAAATATATAAAATCAAAAGATTAGGTTGAGAAGAAAGTACCCCTGGGGAGTGGTACCAGCAGTCTGCTTTGGTTCTTAAACTGTAGTCATTGCATTTTGGCTGGTATCAGACTTGATCTCCCATTATAAACTACTTGTGAATGAAAAGTAAATTTTGCAAAACATGATAAACAACTCTTTTCAAACATATGGCAAAATTAAGTTTAGCACTATGATTTGAGTAATGAAGAACCAATGAGTTGAGCCATATAATTACCCCAGGTGAGAAAGGAAAGTGGGGAGGAGAATGAATGGGAGGTGAAAAAAAAGGATGTAAAGGGAAAGGAGATGGAGAGAAAGAACACAAGCCTGCCACAAAAAAGAACTCTAGGACTATACATAGGTGTCAATAACTTCAGTTGATTGCGTTTACTTTAGGTGAAACACCACAAGGTCAGCAAAAGAACCAGAAAAGAAAGCCCTTCAAGAGCTGTTAGCTTATTGCCTCCCAGAGCTAACATGGAGCTGTAAGGCACAGTTAAATTTCAACCAGCCAGAGTAAGGAGACATTGTTGGGCACTCAGGGGATTTGATAAAGACTCCATAAGGGCTACATATTAGTAGACCTTAATTAGTCACACAAATAAAGGCTGTATTGTACCAGCCATGAGAAAACATACAATAAGCCTCAAAATAATGAAGACTAGATAATCCTTAAGTAATTTAACTAGATGAGAAAACAAACATTAGCACTCTTCAAAGGTGAGCAACCCATCCCAGACTTGCTGCTAAAGTATCATTCAGAATAACAGGCAATTTTTAAAAATTATGCATGTAAAAAAGACACATAGTGGAAAAATTATGTTCCAAAGCCAGGGAAAAATCACAGAAATAGACCCAGAAATAAGGGAGAATGGAATTTAAAATAAGTATTGCAAATGAACTCAAATATCTAAAATAAAATGCAAACAAAATGGGGAGAAAGAAAGAAGCTAATATTAAATAAACAAATACAACTGCTAGAGAAATACAATATATGAGGCAGAATATACACCAGGTGGACTTAGCAGCAAATCAGACACTGCAGGAGACAGACTACCAAACCTTAAGACATAGCAATAGATACTTTCCAAGCTAATGTGCATAGAGAAAGAAGTGTGAAAATAAACCGAGACTCTGTGGCTCATGTGAACATGTCAAAGATTCTGTACATTCCTGGGATTTGAGCTTGAGGAGGGGTTGGGAGGGTGGCAAGAGAAGAGAGGTGGGATGTAAAAACATTACAGAAATAGCAGGTGAACTTTTTCCACACTTGATGACAACTATAAAACCTGCAAATTCAAGAAGCTCAACAAATGCGAAGAGAGAAGATCATGACAAGGCATGTCATAATCAGTTAGCTGGAAGTCATTGATACAGAGGAAATCTAAAAATAAAAAAACGTGAAAGACATTTTATATACAAGGAAACAAAGACAGGAGAACTGATAACTTTCTACTAGAAACAGTGTGGGTTGGAAGACAATTGAACAAAACTTTAATGTATGAAGACATAAACCTACCAGGCAAGAGTATTACATCCATTGGAAACATCCCTCAAAAACAAACATAAGGCTTGGAAATTTTAGACCAACAAACAGATTGCCTTCATTGCCAGTGGCACCACTTTAAAATACATTTAAAACATCTTCAAATTGGAGATGCCACGTATAAACTCAGATCTACACAAAAAAATGAAAAAATACTAGAAATGATATGTTGGTAAATATGTAAGTTTTCCCCTTATTTATTTGTTCAAAAAAAATTGGTTGTAACAAAAATCACTTTTCAATTTGTTTGAAATATAGAAATAAAATTATAGCAGTATGTATGATAGAAAGGAAATTAAAACATGTTATATTCTTCTTACATTATATATAAAGTTATATAAGAATATTTGAAGGTGGACTGTGATATATTTAAAATATCTATTGTAAGGGCCGGGGTGGTGGTACACACCTTTAATCCCAGCACTCACGAGGCAGAGGCAGGTAGATCTCTGTGAGTTCAAGGCCACCCTGGTCTATAATGAGTTCAAGGCTAGCCTGGTCTACATAGTGAGTTCCAGGCCATCTGGGGCTACAGGGAGACCCTGTCTCCAATATATATATATATAAAATATAACTCATAAAATAGAATACTAAGAAATACTCAGCTGATCAAAAGACAAGAAAATAGAAGTAGAAAACAAATAGAAAGGTGGAAGACTGCACCCAATTATATAATAACTGTGTACAGTGTGAGATTTTTATGATTGCAATTTCAAAAATCAAGATCTAACTAAATGCTGCCTACAAAATATAAGCTATGATATAAAGACACAGGTTAAAAGTCAAAGGAAGAAAAATATGCACCTTGTTAACACTAACAAAATAAAAGCCAGAGTGTCATGTGAATGTGAGACAGAACAGGCTTCAAAGAAACATTACCAAAGTTAAAGAGGGACATCTAGTAATAAAAGGGACACCTCATCCAGAGAACAAAACAGAAGCTGAAGGTGGGGCTCAGTAAGAGAGTACTTGTCTGGATTCAATCTCCAGTTCTGAAAAATATTTAACATAACAGTCATAACTGATGATGCATCTAATAATACAATCAAATATAGAAAGCCAAAACTCAAAGGACTTTGAAAAATAGGCAAGTGTCAACATGAGTTAGACATTTCAACTGTCCTCTTCAATAACTGATTGCAAGAACAAACAAAAAAATAATAAAGCTATGGAAGAGGTGAACATTCCCATCAACCCAATCAGCATCTATAGAAAACCACACATAAGGTGACATGTGTAAGTTACCATAACACTCCTCTTAGGTAGGCCATGGATTTGGCCATATACATTTTAAAGTATCAAAATCATTCAGAATGTGTAGGGGGATGACAAGTGAAATAAGTTAGAAATGAATAGCAAGAATTGGAAAATCCCTTATATTTAAAATGAAGTAAACACTGATAAATGACTCAGGCCAAGAAGAAATCACAAGAGAACTTAGAGAACAGTTTGAATAGACTGATAATGAAAACATGGTATTGTAATTTATGGGATAAATCTAATGCAATCTTTAGACAGAAAATTAATGCTTTAAATGCTAATATCAGGAAAGTAGAAAGGTTTAAAACTCCATTATCTAGTCTTCCATTTAAGAAAGTTAAACTCAAAGTAAGAGAAATGGAAACTAATACTAATGAACAGAATTAAATGAAATATAATAATGGAAAATTATAAAACCCATTGAAACCAGTGCTGATCTTTTAGAAAAGGTAAATAATGTGGAAAAATAGCTAATCAAGGGAAAAAAGAGAGCAGATTCATGTTGCCAGTATTAAGAATAAAAGGAGAGTCATGACTACAGATCCTACAGACATGAAAAGATAATGATGTTGTGGGAAACTGAGGCATGGAACTTGACACGCACAGAGAAGGCACCCAGAGACACTTATGGAGAAATTGGGAAAGTTTTTTCACCCCAGTCTCCTTCAAATAATTCAAAACCCAAGTTTAGTTCTTTCATAGTGCTTGTAGGTCTACCCATGTTTTCCTCTAAAACTTGGAGAGTTTAAGTTACAGCCTGTATGACTGCCAGCACAGGTACTTACATGCCCTAACCACTGAGGAAAGCTTCCCTCTGCTGGCATGTTTATAGAGGCAGATATTTAGGGCTGAGGTTAGGATATTCTTTAGCACAGTTTATTGCAGGTGCCTTAGTAAGCAAGGGAACTGCAAATAGATTTTCCACTAGATAACTGTGGTATTTGTTTCTTAAGATAGCTTTCTCCATTTAAGCTTTGATTCCTTTTTCAACACAAATTTTAGTAGGCATTCATAAAACCACTATAAGGTGAGTGCTAGGTCCTAATGTATAAAATCAGTCACAAAACAATATTAGACACACACAAAAATGACATTAAATGCATGGGTATATTTATTTTCCTCTTCAGTAAGAGAATATTGAGAACAACTAATGCCAACAAATATTACAACCTAAATGAATAGGCAAATTACTTGAAAATTATAAATGATAAAAATTGGTATAGAATAAAAGGGGGGCTGGAGAGTCAGTGAGTGGTTAACAGCACTGACTGCTCCTGCAGAGGACCCAGGTTTGGTTCCTAGCAACCACATGGTAGCTAACAACCATCTGTAGCTCCAGTTCCAGGGGATCTTACACTCTCTTCTGACCTCCACAGACATTATACAATACAAGTGCACTTACATGCGGGCAATACATTCATACACATAAAAATAAAAATAAAATATATTTTTTAAAGAATAAAAGGAAGAACTGAACAGCATAACATCTACTTAAAGTGTTCACAATTAAAATCCTGCTCAGGTGGTAACTGCCTTGAACACTGTCACAGAGAGTCAGACAGTCAGGTGTCTTTATCAAATGCATTGTTTATTGTTCACACATAAAAATTCACAGCAGGGGCTGGAGAGATGGCTCAGCAGTTACAATGAATACTCATTGTTCTTGCAGAAGACCCAGGTTCAATCCCAGCACCCACATGGCAGCTAACAGCTGTCTGTAACTCCAGTTCCAGGGGATCCAACAGCTTATTCTGTCCTCTGCAGGCATTGCATGACACAGGTGCACTTACCTACACAGAGGCAATACACACATACATGTAAAATAAAAATGATAAATAAAATATCTTTTTTAACTTGAAATGATGAATTTAATGGCATCCAATCGTAGTGAATTATAGTGACAGAGGATGTATCATACAGGCAGCCAGAGATGAATTATGAAAAATGCATATTGCAGAGTTGGTTTGTGGGCGGCAGTATGTTTTTCCCCATACTTCTTTTTTTATCATACAGAAAAATTCATTTTTAATACAATTGACACTAAGATGCACGTGCATTTCTAATCTCTATATATCTGATTATTACTAGTCACAGTCAGTTAATTTCTGAGCTCCTTGGTATCTGAGCATGGATATAAAGTCATCAGGTAGATTTCCATGGTAATATTTTTCACATCTACTAATTATTAAAGAGCAAATTAGATAAAATATTAAAAAAAAACTCACAGCAAACAAATCTAACAACCGAACACTCTATTTCTAAATGATGCCACCAATATCTAGTGGCAAGATTCATTCACAAACAGTGAGTGTAAATATCATGAATGGGGTTGCAAGGCAATTGCCTGGTGCACAGCAAGCCACAACATCTGTATGGCTCTGCAGCAGATGCTCCTTGGGAATGATGTTCCTTGAGTGATGGAGGCTAGCTGGTCATGGCCTCAGTTGTGCTTAGCCAGGTCAACCAGGGTGCTAGACACTCAGTGGTCACCAAGGTTAGACCCAGGTCAGAGACAGGAGATTCTGGTAGAAGATGTGGTCACTGGAATGGCCCCTTGTTGCTACAGTATGTGACTATATTGAGGTATGTTGGACACCAGTGTCTGCTGAGCTCTATGGAGTCTGGGTTCTTATCACCTTTCTGAGTCTCTTCTGAGGGTTGTCTTGTCCTTGCAGACATTTTGGGCTCTGCTCTTCATGTCACTCCTGGTTAGTGTGGGCCTCCTGCTCCCAGGGAGTTGTGGGTTACCCAGATACTCGAGTCTGCTGTTAGCACGTTCTGACGCCATGCCGCTGAACAGGTGTACCTCCATCATTTCTTATTTATTGTCCCAAGTATTCACTATAGTGAGTTCACTAGTGAATCCTGTCAAACATCTAATGAAAAAAGTGTCAATTCTATACAAACTCAGAAATTAGGTGGAGGAAATAACTTCCAATTAAGAAAAAAAAAGCAGGCAAAAAAATCTTATTTAAATCAGACTTAGTGATTCATGACTGTAATCCCAGCACTTGGGAGGTGGAAACAGGAGTTCAAGGCCAGTATCAACTGTAGAGAAAGTTTGTGTTCAAGTCTAGCTTGGACTATATGAAATCCTTTCTCAAACAAAACATGTTGTGATGGCAACTCATTAACAATAAGATGGTTGCTAAGAACTTTGGACCATGGAAGTATCCAAGCTAAGACAGGAAGAAATAAGAAGAGAATGAGGAAGGAACAAACAGGAATCTGCCACCCTCTTCTGTTTGTTTTTGCCTTTTTGAGACAGGCCTCCCTGTAGTCCCAGCTGTCCTGGAACTCACTATATAGATCAGGCTGGCCTTGAACTCACAGAGATCCGCCTGCCTCTGCCTCCCATGTGCTGGGATTAAAGGATTGCGCCACCATGTTTTTGTTCTTTTAAACCGGACCATTGACATCTTTGTTTGCCAAACTTACATTCTTGTGATCTTTAGTCTTGTGGTGTTTTTGTAACCATGTGTTTACATGTAACCACTTGCTTAATTACCACCTATACACTACCTGCTTGCTTAAACTCTGGCATATGAGTAGACTATAAATTTCCCTAAAAACTGGGGGCTGGCACTATTACCGAGTGATTTGAGTGTCAGCCTTCTGGCACGAATATACTCTCTCTCCACCTGTCTTGGCTACTGGTCTTTTGACTACTAGAAGTTTCCCAAACAATGTTATTTAAAAATAAGCAAACAGCCAGGTGCAGCAGCACAGGTCTTCAATCCCAGCATCTCCAGAGGCAGAAGCAGGAGGATCTCAGAGAGATCTAGGTCAGCCTGGTCTACATAGCAAGTTCCATGCCAGCTGAGGCTACAGGGAAACCCTGTCTCAAAAAATGCCCTCCCTTAAACCAAACAAAGCAAAACAAAAAACAAGCAAAGTAAGAAGAGAAAAAAAACCCCAAAAACCTGGAGACCTATACTCCTCATGAATATAGATATGAAATCTTGTCTAAGACATTACCGAATGGAATCCAGCAAAATATAAAAGGTATAATACATCACAACTAAGGTAGGTTTATCCCTAAGTATAAGGTTAGCTTAAAACCCTAAAACCAGTCAAGATAATTCACCAAATTAATAAAAATTTAATAAAAATTAATAAAAATTAATATCTGCTATTGGCTAAACCCCAACAAGCTAGATGTGCTGGGACGTGCCTGTAATCTCAGCATGTGGGAGGCAGAAACAGAAGGATCGTGAATTGGAGGCAAGATCCCAGCACTTGGGAGGTGGAAGCAGGAGCTCAAGGCCAGCCTTGACTGTGTAGTAAGTTTGTGTCTGGACTGAATAGAGTTCCTGACCAGCCTGGCTACCTCAAAACAAGAGAGAAACAGTAACCAAGCCCAGTCTGATGTTCTTCCAGTACTGTTTCCCGAGTGTGTGAACTGAGGGTTCCAGCAGAGCCAGGGCTGGGTGGAACAGGGTTGGAAGAGTCACTGTCTTGACCCAGGTTCTTGTCCAGAGCCTGTATACAAAGACCAGATGAACACCAGCTTGAGGTCTAAGTGTATTAAAAGCTGTACCAAGACAAAACCAGGAGTGAGAATGTGTAGTCTGTATGCATTGGGGGGCTAATGCCCAAGGCCAAAAATGTCATTTATGTAATTACCCTTGAATCCCACTGTAGGTCCTTTTGTATTGTGCTAACATATTTTCTTTTCTTTTAAGAATTCTGAGTGACCTTGGCAGGGACACAGGGACTTAAGGGAGAGACTTGGGTGGCAATGTTGACTTTGCCACTTGCTTGCTGTGTAACCTCAGGCAGCGCCTGACGCGTACAGAATCTCCATCCTGAGACTCCATCCCAGCTAGTTCTGCCCACCAGGCTGAGCTGAAATGAAAACTAGACCAGGAGATCAAATAGTACTGATGTGCCTTTTCCCTCCTTTCACATATTTTAAAACTTAGTCATTACACTTTATCAGAAGCAAAGTACTTATACTTCACACACTAAGCACTAACAAATCCTTATTTAAAGTTAAAATTACATTTCTGTGAAGCCGTGTATCCAACTGAATCACCCTTACATAAATACATTCTTTCTTACATGATCAACAAATTAAACTTTGACAATTATACTTGCTACTGTGGTTACCTCTGAGTTTGTCTAAAACTCTTCTGTATTTTATTGCTGTGTAAATATTTAGAAGACTTTAAAGGACAAATTTCAGATTTGGGCTTCGTCTCTTCCACAGTTTATGCTTCAAGTCCATCTCTGCCCTTCTGAGTTTTTACTTGTGGAGCACAACTCAGTCCTCACATTGTTACTATTTACATTTTTTTTTTTGCAATATGCTGCAGGTTTATAAAACTTTCCATTTGAATTTTTCATGTGATTAGCTGCTTTTAATTACATCTAAGGAGTCCTTGCCAAATAATGAGAATGCACAGAAATGGTACAGTTGAGACATATGCAAAGCCAAACAGGTCTAGGAAAATGACTTTAAGTAATTAAGTAAACCCATGTAATTTGTACATATTCGGTGGATGTACTACAAACTGAAACGGAACAAAGGATAATGGAGTGAGAAATGAAGGTGAGACATGTATAGGACGCAAGTTCAAATGCTTTTTTTTTTCTTTTTATCTTTTTGAGACAGGGTCTCCCTGTAGCCTTGGCTGTCCTGGAACTCACTATGTAGACCAGGCTGGCCTTGAACTCACAGAGATCAGCCTGCCTCTTTCTCCCGAGTGCTGGGGTTAAAGGTGTGCACCACCACGCCCGGCAGTTCAAATGCTGTTTTATAAACCGTAGCATAATTGGGGGAGCTCGTTTGGAGTAAAAGAACAAGATCACATACCCAGGATTCAAAGCAAATTGCATTTGGTGCCTGTTGAGCAAACTCAGCCGGATGGCTCAACGCCAGTGCTCTGTCTCAAGGCAATGGGTTCCCTAGCTCTGTCTTTGTCATTCTCCATCTCCTTCCCTTGCTCACTTTCCCTCCTAGTTCACTAGGGGCCTAAATGCTTAAAGAAAACTTCAGGTTTTCTGCAGCTAGGTTTGTCAGACAGTCAGAATCCTTCTCTGGACTCCTCAGCAGATCCCACAGATTTCGTCATCAAGTTCAAATCCACTCCCTCGGTGGACCCAAGTTTCTCTGTGACACCTGTTTTCTTCAAGACACCACCCCCTACCAGCCACAGTGGACTCTGCTGTCTGCAGTTTTCATTTATGCATCCTTAAATCTTATAAACATTTTTTATCTGCTCCGAACCAGACACTAGCTTAGGGATCAGACAGGGTGTGGTAGTAAGCCCAAGGAAAACCTGTCCCTGCCCTCTAGGAGTGACCACCAAGGAGAGGAAACAGATAAGGCAACAGGCCTGCTCTGGTGAATGCTGTGGAGGAGAAGCCTGTTGCATAGGGCGGCCAGCTGCAATATGAAGGGCCTTTACCCTGCCCTGCTGGGGTACTTCTCAGAGGAAGTGAATATGGCCCGAGACACAGAAAGACAAGAATGTGACTGGACGATGTTAGAAGACAGGAGTAAATGCACGTGGCTGGACCACAGGAAGTGAGAAAAGCACCCGGAGGTTGGACGCAACCTAGGAAGAGAGCCCTGTTCTGTCATTCAGGATTGTGCATTTATCCCAGCAGCAATTTATATCTGTGTGCCCTTTCTTCTCCCTTCATTCCTTGAGACAGCTTCCGTGTCCATCGCCAAGGGTGGAGCATATTCCCTCAGGATCTTTGTATCTTCAGGCTCCAACAAACATCAAGCAGAAACCAAGCAGCAGAGGGACAGCTCTGTAGGGGAGGAAGGCTAGGAGTGATTGAGCATGGGGGCAACTTGGCCGCCTGCATAAGTCTAATTTAGAGGTTTTCCCAGGGGGCAGCCCTAACTCATCCGGTAACTTTCAGGGGCTCCCTCCCCTCCCAAAGATCCCTCCATTTTAATTCAAACCAAATTTACTTGTTGTAATTTCAGATGTTAAGGAAACACTGGATGGGACACGGAAGTGTATAGTTTGTGCAGGAGAACTCAAGCATGACTCACTCCACATTACAGGGATGCTGACCAGATTCTCATCAGCTTGCCCAGTTTGGGTTCTGGTGATAGGGGTGCTGAAGGGGAGACTTTAGGCTCTTGGGGACCTTCCAAGAACGATAGGGGGAATTATAATGGAGAATCACAGCCGTTAATTGGTGCATAGAAAGGAACAAATTCCCCCTCATCACAGAAAGTATTGTGTTTCTCGTGTTGAGGGAAAGGAGAGATTTGCCTATAAATTAGGCTGAGAAACTGTAGAGAAGAAATCAGTTGTTTGCTGGCCAGATCGGTGTGCTGGGATTGTAATGAAACATGACATGGGAGAAGAGAGCAGGAGCTCAGTCGGTGGGCACGTTTTCTTTAGCATTTCCTTTAATGTATTGTGGGGGCTGGCTCCCACTTGGTGGTGTCTCTAGGCACTCAGCAAACACTATGTATGCTCTTCTGCGTTTGGGCACCAGTGGACTCCTTTCCTGCCCCCAAGCAGCAGCAGCCACATCCCTGAGAAATGGTCATTTCTTCCCCGAGAGAAGGTTCTGTAGATCCATTACTCTCCACTTATTTCAGCATAAAGTGAATGGAGAGGTGTTTAGGACTTTCTGGTTTGTAAAATGAGTGACAAACAAGGTTAGCAGCAAGGAACACAAGCTGGCACCTATCCGCAGTCCCCCAGAGTTTCCTCGGCTCAGAGCCTACTGCACATCAGCCCTGTCTGCTCTTCACCCAGGGCCTCTGCAGAGAGACAGCTGCACCTATGCAGGCCCCTTTGGCTTGTCCATCTGCTCCACTCGGCATGCCTCTTCCACAGTGCCCTCTCTGTGGGTTTGCAAGCGCCTGTGCTGGCCCCATCTCAGATGACCCACTGGGCCTCAGAATCTGACTTCAGAATTTAAGTAAGTACTGCCTAGCACCAACCCCAACTCCGGGCAGTATTTTCTGTCCTATTCCTTGTTGTTAAGGGAAGATAATTATTTAGGTGTGCTGGCTTCCGTGGACAAAACTTATAAAGAGACCATCCGTCTATAGCCAGCCACTTTTTATTAAGAATAAGAGACTACTCCAGGTTCATGGGAGGGGACCACTGCTCTAGTTCACAGGAGGGGACCACAGGAGAGGGCTATATCAGCTTGAAGCTTTTGAACTCTACCTTGAACCTGGGTTCCCCATCCCTCTGGTGGTAGGCTGATGGTAGAGAAGAGTAGAGCATGGAGGACTTCCTAATGTTGCGCAGCACTTTCAGTCTTCTCTGAGTGACTACATTCCCCACAGCCTGAGGGCCCAGGATGTGCATGGCAGAGGCTTTGGTTCTTATCCTGGGCACAGGGGAGGCCTCTGTT
This sequence comes from Nannospalax galili, assembly GCF_000622305.1. Taxonomy (NCBI): domain Eukaryota; kingdom Metazoa; phylum Chordata; class Mammalia; order Rodentia; family Spalacidae; genus Nannospalax; species Nannospalax galili. The sequence goes on along the minus strand of NW_008359817.1, from coordinate 372,226 downwards.
ATTTGCATTCTGGTCTTGGGAGGACTGAGTTTTTGGAACAGACCTCCCACTTCTGCTGAGGCCCGGCTGTGGTCCCCACTCCACACATGGTCCTGGGTATCCAGGTTTTGATGTTGGACCTTTCCTATTACCAGGTACCACCACGAAGTAACCACCATTGTTTTTCCATTACTCTTCTACAGCCCCAGCATGCCTTTACTTATGCCCTAAGTGACCTTCTAGAGATAAAAATCAGTCTGGGAAGTTGAAAAAAAAAAAAAGAAAGCACTGTAATACCTAAACTGATAACTCTCAAACTAAAAATATGTAATTATTTCTTAGCATAAATTCTAAATTCCATATCTACTATAATTTTTTGAATATAGCTTACTGACAGAAATGTATTATTAAGCTTCAACAACAATGTGAAATTTGTCACTTTTCCTATTGAGTTTGCTGTTCACTGCCTTCCCAAATTCTCCAACATATACAAAGTCTTTCTATGTAATCATGTTACCTCTTTTTTTAAAAATTGCTTTATTTTTATTTTATGTGTATGAATGCATTGCTGCGTGTAAGTGCATCTGTGTAGTGCAATGCCTGTAGAGGTCAGAAGAGGGCATCATATTCCTTGGAACTGGAGTTACGAACAGTTGTTAGCTGCCATGTGGGTGCTGGGACTCGAATCCAGACCCTCTGCAAAAGCAGTCAGTGCTCTTAACTGCTGAGCCATCTCTCCAGCCCCCATCAATATAATCATGTTACTCCTTAAAGAAAGTGATGCTAATAAAATCCTAAAATAAATAAATAAATAAATAAATAAATAAATAAATAAATAAAAAGATTATAAAATGGGGATACAGACAGGTGTCCAAAGCACAGCGAGCTGATCTGTGGTTTCTTGGGCATGAATCTGGATGAACCAGATACCTAGAGGCTGTTCTCACAACACTTTGTGAATGAATTTCTTTTGTCTATAGGAGGGATCAGGAAAATCTTATACTGGGCAACTGGTAGCAGTCTAACAAGAACTTTGTGGGATCCAATCAGGTAGCCTAAGCTAGGATTAACCAAACTACTTGCCTGCATACTTAATCCCTGAAAGACTCACTGCATGGAGCATTGTCCTTACAAGAAATTCTCTCTTCACCATGACTTCTGATTTAATTGAACTGCTTTTTCTCATTATGCGAAGTATAAATGTAGTCACTGGTTTTAGTAGAGACCAATTCTATATCATTTCTTTTTTTTTTAGTTTCAAAAAGGATTTGAAGAGCTAAAAAAATATCCTTTTAAAAATCATGTGATTGCCTTTCTTCCTTAGGTAACTGCAGATAGATTTCGGGGATACATTTTTAACTATTTCTCATGAATAATCATATTACTCAGCTGAAAGATCTTGAAGACTGGTTTCTCACGAACAATTATTTTGCACTGTGAATCTGGTAAAGTTAACTTTTGAGTTATTTCTAAGGTTGGAAAAAAATACTGGGAAAGAAGATCTTTACTGAGTAAATACCAAACTATAGTTACATGTTCATCTTTATGGGTTTTATTAGTGCCTTCCAAGATCTTTGGAACAGCTTCTCATGAAGTAATAACACAACACAGCGTATTTCTTTTCTTATGCCTTTGCAAGTTCAAAGGAAAAATTATTTCTTTTTCTCTTATAAAACTATATGTGTGTAATTTTCTTGGGAACTGTGTTTTTATTCTTTTTATTGTTTATTTATTTATATATTGTATATGAGTGCTTTGCCTGCATGCATACAAGTGTACCACATGTATGCAATGCCCAAGGAAGCCAAAAGAGGACATTGAATGCTCTGGGACTGGAGTTATGAACAGTTGTTAGCTGCCGTGTGGGTGCTAAAACTATATGTGTGTAATTTTCTTGGGAACTGTGTTTTTATTCTTTTTATTGTTTATTTATTTATATATTGTATATGAGTGCTTTGCCTGCATGCATACAAGTGTACCACATGTATGCAATGCCCAAGGAAGCCAAAAGAGGACACTGAATCCTCTGGGACTGGAGTTATGAACAGTTGTTAGCTGCCGTGTGGGTGCTGGGAACCAAACCCCAGTCCTTCGCAAGAGCAGCTAGTGCTCTTAACCTCTGCGTCATCTCTCTAGCCCTGGAAATAGGGAAATTTCTTGCCTCCAGACTTATCTTTCCTCTGCATGAGCAGGAGTTTGTCATTGGGCCTCGAAACTCTTTACTTACCTATTCCCTGCACTCTGCTAACCCTTTCTGAACTTGTGAAAATGGCAGCTTCGTTCAGTCTACAAACAAGCAACTTTTCTCATGGTTCAGACCCAACACCAAAATCTTTTTTGGGGGGAATCAGTATTCCATACCCATAGCCCTGAATGGGCTTCCAAAGTCAAGCCCATGGGTAACTGAGACTGCGATTCAGGAGAAAGTTCTGTTTTTCATTCTAGAAGTTATGAACAGAAGCATCATCCTGTTGGGCAGAGAAAGCTCATATACGAAGCCCTCAGAGCCTAGAGAAGGCAAAATGGAGCCTGGAGTAAGTCATGACAGGACCTTACACTGAATCCAGCCTCCCAAGACTTCAGAGCAAGCCTCGCTCCTGAAGTTGCAGTCACCTCTTATCACGAGCCAACCCAGTACCCTTCCAGTGAATCCCTCCCCTGGTAGCATTTCCCACTTAGTATTCTTGTTCCTTCTTTCTGGAAAAGGCTTCTGTGCTTTGACTGACTTCCTGAGATGGCATTCTTCAACTCACTGCTAAGACTGCAACTATAGGGAATCAGTGAGGTATTTCTCTTTGAAGTATCATCTTCAAAGAATAACATTCGGGAAATAAGTAGGAAATTAAATTCATTGTAAGATTATTGATCCATATGTACTGTTTGGGGAATAAAAACTCAATGTATAAGTAGTAGGCAGCTAAGGTAAAGATATTTTATTTTTTAAAGGGCAAAGACAATGGTAATTTAATTTTAGATCATTCCAGACAGAGTTCAAGTCAACACACAGATGACTAGAAACCTGCCAGAAATTAAATGCTAATTATTGGGTCCTCATTTCAGGTTATGACCCAAGTAAGGGTCACTGATGGTTTCTAAGAGGTCTGTAAGATTGTAATAATAATTTGAAAACCCACAAAAATATTATTGCCACTTGGAACTATGGGGTAGGGGAAAGAGAAACTTACTCAAAGGAAAGGGGTAAAGCAAGTTACAAAATGCCAGTGCCCTCACTGGAAGGAGGGAGAAAGTATACCATAGGCAGAACCTTGCAAGGACCCCACTGACTTGGAGAGGGTGGAAAAACAGGTTTCGTCTTATATGATAATTCTTGACACATATTGTGCAAATTAGATGACTGTGTCCAAAAATAATGTGAGGCTGGATCTGGGCTTGGTGGGTCAGCCATGATTGTTCATTGGTGGTGTCCTTCTAGCACAAGAATAGATACTGGAGATGATACATATTCAAGTGTTTTCTATCCCCAAGACAAATTATCAACAGAAGAGGGAGTAAATGCACCTGATCACAGCAGACCCACTCTTGGTGAGTGAGCATCAGTTGCAGGAAAATTAGACACGGGAATCCCTATCATCCTGTCTATAGATGTGACCAAAACCCAAGGGGCCATCTGCAGAAGTTGGTATATTTCTGAATACGTTGTGTTTGGATAACTTCCACTTTCCGGGACAGAAAAAAAATTGCGAAGGTCCAATATAGTTTAATGAGAAAATACTGGTGAATGAGGCAAAGAGAATAGTATCTTAAAAAAATTAAAAAGAATCAAGCCAGGCAGGATAGCACATGCCTTTAATCGTAGTGCTTGGGAGGGAGGCAGAGAGCATCCTCTGTGAGATGGAGGCCTGATTTACATAATGAGTTCTAGGACAGCTAGGGCTACAGAGAGACCCTGTCACAAAACAAACAAACAAAGAAACAATAAAAAACATACAAAATTAACAACAAAAAAGAACAAACAAAAAGAATCTGCTATAGATTTTAGAAGAAATTTTTAGGAAAATAATGAGACAGCAGTAATTGGCTTAAAAACAAATAAACACTCAGTAGACCGACTGAAAAAGACAAGATAGTAAGATGACATTTCTGTGACCTCATTACATAACCTCTGTAGTCATACCTTGTTTTTCTAATTTCTGTTACCTGATTAGTTCTTCTGTTTCCAGGCCTTCTTAATTCTCTCTGTCTATGTGGTTAAGATGATAAAACTTGGGGCTGGAGAGATGGCTCTGTGGTTAAGAACACTGATAGTTCTTGCAGAAGACCCAGGTTTGAATCCCAGCACCCACATGGTGACTAACAGCTGTCTGTAACTTCAGTTCCATGGGTTCTGGCGCCTTCTTCTGACCTCCTTGGGCATTACATGACACGGGTACATTTACACATGCAGGCAATACACTCAAACACACAAAATAAAAACTAAAAAAAAGAACTTTCTAAGTGCCAATTTGCCTGCATCCTGTGACTTTTGATATATTGCACTGAAAAGAAGTCTGAGGTTCCAGCTTGATTTCTTCTTGCCCAGGTTATGAAGCAAGTCCTAAGTATTTTCTAAGTGAAGAGGACTTTCCAGTGAATGTCTTCTGAATTTTCCCTTCTAGTTGCTTTACATTATGATCAAGGAATGAGCCCTGTCATTTCTTTTTATTTTAAAATGTATTTAACATTTCTTCCTTGAGGTCCATTGCAACAATTCTTTGTAGATACTCTGCGGATTTTTACCTACATTTGGCCCATATGACCACTGATTTAGGAGAATGAGAGAAAGTATTTCACTGTGGCATCAAGTTGGTTAATGTCTCTTTATTTGAACAACTCAGTATTTATGATTTAGATACATGAAGATTTACAAAAGAAAGATTGCCTTTCTCTCTTGTCTTTTTTAATATTTTCATTTCAGCTCATATTTTGTGACATTAATATTATCATCCCTACTTCCATTCTGAACATTTTGCTTGATATATTATTCTTATGTTTAATACTTCAAAAATTTTTGTTTTAAATGTATCTCTTTTAATTGGCAGTCTAGATTATTTTTCCACATCTGATCTCTTTCAATAAGGGATTTGTATTTTTTATTATGGAAAATTTCAAGTTCATAAAAGGGGAAGAATGTTGAATGTCACTCTGCTTGAAGGATGATCAGTTCACCAATTTTGATTATTTGAGGGCAAAGATTTTACAAAATTTGGTAGAACTGGTAGAATTGGTTTGCTTTGTTTTATAGCTGGAAATGATCCAGGAGAAATAAGAAATTGGTATTGATACTTAAAGTAGTCTCTTTATTTTGTGCTTCTAGTTACCCATAATTTCCTGATAAATACATAAAAGACCAGTCAAATTATTAATATATTTTTAGACTTACCTATATGTTTATATAACTTTGTATTCATTGCCTTTTCTTGCATCCATATTGTCCTCTTTTGGGTTTGAGATGTGGATTTTTTTTCTAAAATATATCTTCTCACCATTTTTATACAAAGGGTTTTGGGCTGGTGATTTTCAGCAAATAATATTTCCCTGTGAATGAAATTCTAGTTCAAAATAACTTTTGCCTCTTCAGTCTAGGGTCATGATTCTTTGGCTGCCTGTTTCTGGAGTTTGCTGCTTCCATTGTAGGTCAGTTGCCTTTCTTTTGAGTTTTGGAGTGCCCGATAACTTATTTATACATGGAGGTGTTTGTAATGTACTGAGGCAAGAGAAATGTTCCCAAAAATGTATCACACCAACATGCCCAACTTTTAATTATTTATCTGTAGGCATGGCCCCAACACCTGAGGCCCGACTTAACTGATGCTCAAAAATGAAGGAATTCATGATCTATAGGCTTTACCCCTCACAGATTTTGATTTTCCCTAAATTAGGTTACTGTGAGAGTCATTGGTGGGTAGATGGATTCTAATGCTGGGTGATCTTGACCCCACTACAACTGCTCAAGCAAACTTCCTTTTACTTTTGTTTTTTCCTGTCTTGTGAGTGGGTGTTTTTCAAGCTTTACCTTTCATCTTGGAATTTAGAAGAAAGCTTTTCTTCTTTAAGGACAGCGTGAAGTGGTAATGGTGCCATTCTGTTCTACCAACTGCTAACGCTGTCTAAATGTTTGGCTGAGAGTGAGAAAGAAAATCCTGTTCCATCAGCTGGTTTCTCTGAGTTTCCTCCATTGACTCAGTACCTCAGAAAGTCTTCATCACTTCCTTCGGATTCTTTCCATTCTGAAAGAACTTAATGCCCTTCTACTCACTTGTCTTGAAGAATTTGTCCTTTTTCCAAATGGCTGAAGCTGAAACGTGTTTGAAAACAACAGAAGGGCTGAAGTTCTATCTTCAGTTTCTGGTACTAAGGGTGTGAGTGATGGAAAAGAAAAGACAGTCTGCATTTGTTAATGAGCTGGATATAGGTTTACTTCCTCCCCAGTAGACTATCAGGACACAGAACTGAGAGCCACAAAACAAGGCCCCAAGCCGAGAATAACAATGATTTTGGTATGTTATCCACTCCAGGACCCATTCTGCTATTTTCATAACATTCTAAATGATTTCACATCTGCAAGTAATTAGTTGCAAAATAATCTATCTTGGGACTGTGGGCTAGAGAAGGGTTGGGCAATAACAGTTCCAACTGTGGTCTAGCAATGTGTAAATCATGTATTCCTTCTGCTTTGGTCTGCATTTACAATTGCAAATACATTACATGGATACAGGCTGGTCCTGTAAAATGATGAATATAGCTCTTTGTCTGGGAAGCTATTGTCAGCAACAGTCCCTCACACTTTCATATAAGCTCCATTTTTATAAGGTTCCCTCCTGATGTCTTAATTCTTTTCCACAACACCCTGTGAGATAGGCAGAGTTTAAGATCTTTATCTGATAGTAGCTGTTAAGTAGGTGACATGATTTTCTTTTGCAAGACTTTATTGACAGTTCATTAACTGTAATAACACACAGACAAGTACGAAAAGTATCATAGTGACATAGCTCAATGAATTGTTACAAGGAGAACACACACATGCAACCAGCACCCAGGTCGAGGAAGAAGACAGTGCCCATGCCTCCATACTCCCTTCCAGTCATCCATACCCAAGGAAAAACACCTTTCTCACTCCTAAATCAGTGACAGGAATATTGAAATAAATTTTGTATTGCATGTGAGCCATATCCTTGCAATGCATGCATGCCTGATACCCTCAGGAGGAAATGTTTACATGATGAAATGCACCGTCCACGAGGAACAGCGAAGGAATGCAGCTTGTCTAACTTGAAGAAAGAGCCTCGGAGTTAGGATTTAATAGCTGGCTCCAAAGAATGAAGGATGGATATGTGGAGTATGAATGAGAAGTTTTAACCATTTCTAGCAAGAACTGACCAAAAATCAGTTAACACAGAAAAAGAAAATTGTTTCCTTCCTTAGGACTCTGTGGACAAGGAGGAATCCTTTCTCTACTATGAACCTCTAAAACTTTAGGATGAAATTATGATTCCAAGATGACTGGTTCCATTTCAGTCAAAGACAAGTATATTAGTTACTGTTTTGCTGCTGTGATATCAAGGCAACTTAGAGAAGGAAGGGTTTATTTGGGCTTACAGGTTCAGAAAGATAAGAATCCATCATGGTGGGAAGCATGGTGGCAGAGAGGGCTGGAGTAGAAAGCTGAGAGCTCACATCTTCAGGCACACGCAGCAGCACGTGAAGGAAGAGGAGAGGGGAAGCTGGTAGTGCAGCAAGGCTATGAACTCTCGAAGCCTGTCTCCAGTGATATGCTGCCTCTATCATAGCCACAACGCCTAAACGTTCTCTCCCCAAACAGCTCCATCAACAGACCAAGTGTTCAAATCCTTTAGCCTATGGGGGGCAGGTCTCATTCAAACCACCACAGCAAGGAACAGGCAATGACTTTTCAAAAGACTTTCTTATGTTTGGCTGAGTCTTTCTATCATTTTCCATGGGAGGGTCCACCTGGTAAGGGAAGAGGTATTTTGCTGGGGCATGGAGGCTAGTGCCTAATTTCTCTCCTTCCTTGGAAGCATGTGTCCTTGGGGATGAAGTCCTTGCTTGTCCTTGCTTGTGAATGTGCTGCTGCTTCTTGGGATGGGTAGAGCCAAAAGGGGGCAGCACTTGCTCCAGCTGGGATCCTGCCTGAGATAAATTCTGGAAGCTTTCTCTCCCATGTCCTTACCACTGTTGGCCTCTACTTTTGCTTCACTCTCTAGAGACTGGGAAACTAGTGAACTGTTTGAGATGGTTTAGGTCCTGTGACATGGCGGGGGGCAGAGAAATGGAGGTCTATCTAGGTTCACTGTTGCCTTTATTATTGATTGATTGATTGAGACCTGGTCTCATGTGGCCTAGGCTGGCCTTGAACTCACTATGCAGTTGATTCTAACCTTGAACTCCTGATACTCCTTCCTCCACCTCCCAGGTGTTGAGATTACACATGTGGTCTGCTTGCACTATTGCCTTTAAATAGAACCTCATTACACTTGGTTTAATAGGCTCTTTGCAGATGAAACTTCCAGTAGAAAAGACCTGCTTTAGTTTACAGCAGCACTACCCTGAACATGCCCAGTGCCATCAGAAAAGACCTGCTTCCTGCTTCCTTAAAGTCTGTGTGTGTCCCTCAGCCCCACCCCAGACCTACTGAGCTTAGAACCTTCACAAGAAAATTTAAAACCTGCCAAGGCTTTAAATTGTACCCAGTAAGAGATGAATTATCCTCCTTTCTTTTTAATCCCTTGAAGGATCAAAATGCTTTTAAATTAATGAAGTTCTAAAAAGTAAATAAGCTTATAATTTTCTAAAATTGTGGTCAGAGAAGTAAGAAGACCCAGGAACCTTTCAGAGGGTATCAGTGTCCTGTTGAGGTCTCCTTCATCTCTCACCCTAGCAAGGAGGATGCTGTCAAGTTGGGCTTTTAAATTTGCTTTGGAAGTACTTGATGGTCTTTTAAAAACTGTCAGGTTGAGTAAGTGAAGGACAGACTCTACTTTAAAATCTGACATTTCTTCTTTAGACAGGTGTAACTGTATAGAACTGTGTTATTTTTGTTCATGTCTTACTCTGTCCTGCACATACATGAGTGCATAGATCATAAATAAAATCTGCAGTGTTGCATTCTGAAGGCAGCTCTGCAATAAGTGAATATAAAGATAAGGACTTATTTATTATTAAGTTTTGATTATACTTCATGTTGTAGATGATTTTGACCACATATGGGAGGGAATGTGGCAGGTCCTGACACTGACACTAACCTAGTTACTCTTTGGTCCCTAAATTCCTGGGTCTGGAATATTCATGTTAATTGGAAAACATAACAGAGGGATTAAAGGAGCGCACAGACACAGACTCAGATTCAATAATTAATCACTTGGGTCAAATGTTCAAACAATATTTTCAATAAACTATTGCTTAATCACCATGAAATAATGTCAGTTACCTCAACAGGCAATGTTTAGGTGTGCCTCTCTTGTCATGGGTTATACAGGGAAATGTAGTGAAGTTTCCACTTGGGAAATGCCTAGATCAAACCCTCCCTGAATGGTGGAAGCTAAAACCGTGGTGCTGTACTATACTTCGGATCACAACTTCTTAAACTTTGGGCAGTGACCACAAATGGGTTGCATAACTGAATGCAAGGGGCTTGAAAAATTTGGCAATATTAAAAGGTTTCTGAATGCTCAACAACCAAAAATTAATTCAAAATTAAATGAGCAGTGAATCTGAAGTGTTTCTGGAAGCATTCAAGTATGTTGTATCCTGCAACTTTATTGCCGTCTCGGCTCTCAGTGCACAAACATGTACACTTTACACTACGCACGTCGCCACGCAAGTGAACCATGCCTGAAACACCTTGGCTCAGACACCACACTATTGAAAGTTATGAATTGCAATGTTTTTACTGTGCACACAAAGTTTTCTGCTCTTATAGAAGCATAATGGTTTAATTATGGAAAGCTAAGACTATTAATATTTCCTATTGTCATTCCTCAGCATATAAGTATCAAATTGATATATCTTTGAAATGTATTGCGTTAGAAGGTTTGCTATTAAAAATTGTTCTTTGAATTGCTGACTTAAATTCATTAAAAAAATTAAATGAATTTTGCTTGGGATTATACAGAATTTTCATTCCTGAAATGGCCCTATCCATGCTGCTGACATTTTGCATTACATATTTATGTGAAGTGATGTTTTCAGTATTGACTGATGATTATAAAATTTTGAAAAAGTCTTAAGATGCTATACATCGTGCAGTATCAACTTGTTGTGTAGGACTGTCCTCCAACAGAGGTCCTCTTCCCAAGCTCAGCTGTGTCTGCCTGCCTAGGATCCTCACAGCTGAGCTTGTTAACTGGCATGCCCATAAGAAAGGAAGGGCAGGAGAGTCACAGAACCTGAGAGCCCAACCACACCTCCCAACTAACCAGTCACCCTAGGGCACACAGCTCAGGGTATAGAGACTATGGAGAAGACACCATGCATGCTTGCGTGAAGACTTTCCAGTGTGGCCTTTGTCGGGGACCCACAGTCCCACAAGTAAACCCTCACCCAGTGCTTTTTAGTAAGCCCAATAAGTTCACTGATTTCCCAGGCTGCAGTTTGATGAAACTGTACCTCGGTTTGTTGTTGGGACCAAGGAAGGAGGGAGTGGTCATTGTTTATACCCCCCAATGAATATTAGCAACACAATACTTAATTGTTTATATAAAAATATAAAGTACACCATCACATTAGCAGAAGACGTACTTTCATCTTTATTAAATTGTAAAATTATATGTATACCAAAGAATTGTTTTATTATCAGTAAATATTTGATCTTTATATCTATTTTATTTATCTAGATATATCTAGGGTCACATAACAAATTTTCAGATGAAGAGGGGTCACAACTGAAAAATGTTGAAGGACTGCCTAGGTCATTTACATGTTCTTACCATTAAAGAGGAAAAGGAAATCTTAAACATAAACTTGTATCATCTGAGATATTGATATTTAGATGGCTTTGCTTTTACAAAGAAGATAGAGAGGGGCTGGAGAGATGGCTCAGTGGTTAAGAGCAGTGACTGCTCTTGCAGAGGATCCAGGTTCAGTTTCCAGTACCCACATGGTGACTAACAACCACCCATAATTCCAGTTCCAGGGGATCTGACACCCTGTTCTGACCTCTGTGGGCATTGCTGGACACCAATGCACTTACACACAGGCAAAACACTCATACACATAAAATTAAAAATAATAAATAAAATATTTTTTAAAATAAAAAAGAAAATATAGAAAAGAAAAAGAGCTAAAATAATGAACATCTAGATTTCCTTAATTTGGTAATTACTGTCTTAAACGTTGAGGTGGAGCAGTTTTCACTGAAGCATGACTCATACGGGAAAGGTAAACCATGCACTGATAAGTCTGTGAGATTTCACCAAATGAACATCCCTTAGTAGCCTGCATCAACATAAAGAACACCCCGCTCAGCTGCCCCTAGGGTTCTCTTGATGCCCTTCATTCCCTCCCTGCCCCTCCTTCTGCAGGAGACTTTGTCCCTACCCACTCCCCAGGTAATCATTTCCTTACCTTCTTTTCTGACATCTGTGAGTGGTTTTGCTTTTCCTGTATCATTCTTTTTTCATTTTGAAAGTAATTAAAACTTATAGGAAAACTGAAAAGAAAAAAAAGAATTAGAAAGTTGGACATTCACATTTATTTTACTCAGATAGCAATTGCTAATATTTTGTAATATTTTCTTATTTCCTGAGCCAGTCCAAAGTTGTGGACATCTTATTCCACCCCTAAATAATTCATCAGATATCATCTAAAAGCAGACATTTTTTCTGTATAACCCCAAGTCATTATCACCTTGGTAAAATTAAATACTGGGGCTGGAAAGATGGCTCACAGTTAAGAGCACTGACTGTTCTTGCAGAAGACTGAAGTTTGAATCCCAGCACCCACATGGTGGCTAACAACTGTCCATAACTCCAGTTCCAGGGAATCTGACGCCCTCTTCTGTCCTCCACGGGCACTGCATGACACAGGTGCACTTACATACATGCAGGCATAACACTCAAAAAATTAAAATAAAAATAAAAAGTAAAAAATTAAATACTGAAGTAATATATCTTAATTTTAATCATAGTCATGCTTCTCCAATGGTCTTGATAATATTTTAGTTTTACAACTTATGTATGATCAATAGATGTCTACTATATTTTGATTATCTTACCTCTTTAGTCTCTCTCTCTCTCTCTCTCTCTCTCTCTCTCAACTCTCTTTCTCTCTCTCCTCTATCTCTGTTTATGTGTGTTTAGACCACTTGGATAAAATGGCCCTAAACTTGATTTGTCTCACTGTTTCTGAATAATTCAATTCAGATTCAATAATTGCAGTTAAAAATAATTTATGATGTGCTAAATTTCAGGGTATTTTCCTCCTCATATTTCCAAATTGTTATTTAGTTAAGTTGGGAGTACTGACATTTTCTTATGTTTTGTTATTGTTTGGAGAGCAGGAATATTCAAGCAATAAAAGGTTTCAACTTTTGTGGTGTTTCCTTCTTGGTTTTGCTGTTGTCTTTTGAGAGAGTCTTGTTACATAGCCCAGGCTGGTTGTACACTCTGATCCTCTTTCCTGGGCTGCCTGAGTCCTGCGATAGCAGGCATGCCCTACCATGCAAGCATCTCTTTGCTTCCTACAGTCCATTCTTTGTTTTGAGATTGTTTCTTTCTCTGGGTCAAGAATGTCTATCACATGCAGTCAGAGTTGGGGAATGAGGGTTAGGTGGTGGGTAAAGTCTCTTTAATTCAAGAACTTCCTCTTCTGTTTGTGAAGAAGTCTCTTTGACTATTGCCCCCTTTGAGGAGATGATGATGTATCTTTTGATTTGCCTTTCCCTGGTTGTGCATTCCATTTCACCACCAAATCCCAGAAGGCTGCCATTCCTGGGTCACCCCTCTCCTGCCCAGCTGATGCCTCTCAGGAATCCCAGACTTTCATAATTCCAGCATAGCTTTGCCCTTCTCCCTGTGGTTCCACAATAGTCAGTGTACAGACCTGCTGTCGCTTAGCACAGCACTTTCCATTGGAAATGGGACATTCTTTTTCTGGAGTTGTTTTCTCTTTTACTACACCTAGCCTCGTCTTTCTTCTTCCCTGAACTGTCTCTGAATTTGATTATTTATTTACCTATTGAATACATTTGAGGTTTGGCTTATTCTGTGTCTCATAGTTTTGGGAGCTGTATGGTTTGGCCTGGTTGTACGTGCTCATCTTGTTGATCTGTGTGGTTTTCAGGAGTATTTATAGATCAGAATAGAGTGTATGTATTTCCTTCTGGGTTTTATTTTGTACGTTGTCATCACATGTCTATTCAATTGTTTCTTGTTCACTTTATATCATTTTAACTTTCCAGTCTCTTAATATTCTGTGATACCCTCACTAGTGGCCAATGGGCCTGTAATCATTTGCTGTGTTGATGTACCAGGCTGTATTTTATTACTTTTCTTCTGTTGGAAATCTACTTTGGAAAGGGAAGGTTAAGGTAGGTGTGTTTGGCATGAACAGAATTAGCTCAGGCCATCTTGAGGGATGAGTCCTTGACTTAGAACAGACATACAATAAATCTTCATAGAATCAATGGTTTAAGAGAAAAGTAAACTAGATTAAGTTGCCCAAGTGTGAAGAAAACTGGTGTCTTTTAAAATATTGAATTGAAGCACAATAGATCCCAATTTTAAAGGAGTTTCATTAGCTGTTCGGACTTGGCACACACTAGAAACAAATACCCTGGGATTATAAGATTGGAAAAGCCTGGTAGTTAAGTTAGTGTTGGTGCGTTTGGTGGAGTTACAATTCAGTGCCTTAGAGTACAGGCCATAAAGAAGAGCTTCCATCTTGGGGTGACTTCTGTGTGGCAGGCTCCTGGCAATCAGTAACCACGGGGCCTTTTCAGTTTCCTCTCTCCCAGTTCATGGGTGGTGATGACTGAACCAGAGAAATGAATGTGGCTAGCCTCTCTGGATGTGGTCAGTCTCCATAAATCATTCCTTCCATTGTCTGGATACATTTGGGCATCCAGTAGTTTATTTCCAAAGTATATAAAGAGGCAGAGGCCAAGGGTGTAATCTTGGAGCTATTTAAATAGAGTGGTTCCAGTCAAGACAAGCAGCTGTTCCCAATTATTAGCCCATATATTGTAGGTGCCAGGGAAAACCCACAAGGGTGTCACTAAATTGAATTTTAAAATGACCTTCTGTTCAGTTGAAAATCTCCTAGCTGTTGTTTTTTTCCTCAAAGACTGGTCTCCTATTGAATAAGTTAGTAACACTCTTGTAGTGCATGAATCATTGCTACTGCCTATAGAAAGGATCTGAGCTATCCCATAGGGTTTTCAAGGAGCACAAATTTACTTTTCAGAGACTCCTTTGTAAACGCTGTTAAGCTAAAAGGACAAGTTAGAACCTTGCAAAAAGAGCAGCTGTAATGATGGAGTGCGCACATGTGGTGAGACATTTCCAAGCAGTACCTTCCTGGCACACCCTTTTCCAAGTTCAGTAGATACATGAAACTTATGGACTATTTCTACTTAAGGAAGCATGTCTTTCTCTCTGTTATCTTATCATAGATTGCAAGAATTGCTTCTTCAGAGAAGTCCTTGAAAAAATGGGCCTTCAGAGAATGATGAGCCACTCTTTCAACACAAATTCTTCCCATGGAATGCCCTTATGTCCCTTCTGCCCAATTCCATTAGCTTTGACACTAAATAACACGAGCTCTGAAGCCATATTGCCTGAGATTACATCTTTGCTTCATCACTTACATTGTAAGACCTCCGACAAGTTAGTTAACCTTTTTTTTTAAAAAAATCTCCACTTTCGTAGCTAGGAAATGGAGATACTAAACTACTAGTTTGATAGAGGTATTGTGGGAATTTAATGAAGCTATTCATTTAGAGTGCTTGCACATGTTTATGGTGATTGACCATTGTCCTCCTGCACAGGGACTCATACATGATGTTTAAATCTTGCTTTTGTTTATCTGACTTACTGAAGCTATCTGTTTGCTAACATGAACTATTTAAATTATTCAAAGCAGACTTTCCTTTTTCCTCTGCCCTGTATGTGTAGATATTTACAGAGATGTTTGAACAGCTATTTCACAAAGTACAGTGCTAAGCATCTCCTTTGTTAGGCATTTGGAAACGTCTACTGGGGTCACCGGCTAAGCCAGCATATTGCCATGTACTTGGAAACGTAAGTGACCTTGGGTCAGTGAAAAATTCCTTGTTGTGTTCTTTCCCTTGATGATTTCAAGAACTGAAGCTTGAGAAAAACACATTTGGTGGATGGATGTCAATATAAAATATAAAAGCAGTGTATATAATTCTCTATGCCTTGGAGAGATGTATCAATGGAATGCTTCTTTCACAAATATGAAAATGGTCCATTTAATTAGATGTCAGCGCTAGTGAGTTTCTGTGCTAAGGCACATATGAAAGTGCTTTGAACAGCAGCACAGAGAGTTTATTTAGTTGTTCTGTTTTACTGCAGCGAGGTGCCAAGCTGGCTCCAGAGAAATCTTGCCATGTGGTGCCTAGGAGTCTAAGTTCTAAATTGAAAGCCTAGGCTGCTGTCTGTCCTTCTCCTATCAGGAGTAAGAAAGCAACCTCAGAAGTGGACCTTTTATTTCACACAAATGAATTCTTAGTAGTTGATATTTATGATCGTTTTTACATAGCTTTTATGACTTATCTTACGTCTGCAGGTTTCCTAGATTACATGCCCCTAGTTCCACGCTTTCTCCTATTCCCTGGGTCCTAACTGTGCTTGCTATGCGGCATTTGATATGCTGTCTTTTATTATGCAGAAGCCCTTTGATCTCTGCAGAGGAAAGGCGCCACAGAAATGCAGAAATCCACTACAATCATACAGAGGAGTGACTTTATGGGTGAAGTCCAGCTTAGCAGTGTAGATGGCAGTTGGACCAAAGAGTATGCAAGGCTGTGGAATGCTAATGCAGAACTATCTATTCAGAGAGGTGGACTTACTTAGAGGCGTGTCTTCTGAGTATGCAATATCTGTACCCAAAAGGCACACACATTGTAAATGTTTCCAGCTACTGAATGCACCCATGTACCCAGAGTTCAGATCAAACACAGGACATCGCTGTGTTCCTCATGCTCTTCCCCCTTCCGCAGACCTGCAAGTCCTCTCTTCTCACTTCTGTCACTGTAGATGACTCTCGCTTGATTTGAAACTTCACGTGGATCAAACCACGCAGAATAACCTCTCCAGGGCCTGGCTTCTTGTTCTTAGCACCATGCTGGTCAGAGTCCTCCATGCAGCTATTCTTCAGACTCGTTTGCTGTATAGTGTTTGGATTTTACTATTGTGCTGCATTCTCCCATTCAACCACTGACATGTACTTGAATTGTTTCTAATACTTGACTGTTACATACAGTGGTAGTAAACATTCTCATAGATGTCTTGTGACAAGCACTTGTATGTACATATGTTAGATATGTGCATAAGAATGGACTTCCTGGGTCGTGAAGTATTTATGCACATGCCCACCTTTGGTAAATGTTGCTGAGCCATTTTTTAAAGTGGTTATCATATTAATTTTTACTCCCATAGTGCCCAGGTAGTTCCACATCCTTACTGAGGGATACTTGATTATGCACCCCCCCCCCCCCCCAAATACCCCTTTTGGCC
>NW_008359817.1:345564-354997 GCF_000622305.1 Nannospalax galili | reverse complement strand
CCCCTTTGTAAAATGTTTCTGGGCCTTTTTTTAAAGTGGTTTTCATATTAATTTTTCTCCCCAAAGGGCCCGGGTAGTCCCACACCCTTCCTGGGGGATATTTGTTTTTCCCCCCCCCCCCCCCACCAAATACGCCTTTTGGCACTGATGAGACCAAGAGGTAGAAATTGACTAGGTAGTTAGACACCAAAAGAAAACCAGTTTCTTTTTTGGCTAAGAGCCAGAAATGTCTTTGAGCCTGCCAGCAGACCGGTTTCTCAAGGCTGGAGATGCCAGAAGTATCTAAGCCAAAAACCTCTCTGGTTTTGTTATAGCCAGAGAGGCCGGAGATGTCAGAAAGGTTCTATTTTTTTTTCCTTATTTCTCTTCCCTAAAAAAGTACCTCTTTCCTAGGGACCAAATTAACCACGTGACTGGAATGTCAAGGGAACAGGACACCTGGAATGGGAACTGGACTGACCAGCTCATTTCTCCCTCTCCTCCTCCCACCACTAAACCCTTATTGCCTCCAGGGCAGTGAGGTTCAATGAAATTCCATTTCCAGGGACCCCTCTTGCTGTACGGGAGCTCTGCTTTCTTTCTTTCTTTCTTTCTTTCTTTCTTTCTTTCTTTCTTTCTTTCTTTCTTTCTTTCCTCTCCCTCCCTCCCTTCCTCCCTCCTTCCCTCCCCACTCCTTCCTCCGTTCGTTCATTTGTTCGTTCGTTCCTTCCTTCCTTCCTTTCATTCTTCCTTCCTTCCTTTCTCTCTCTCCTTCCTTCCTTCCTTCCTTCCTTCCTTCCTTCCTCCCTCCCTCTCTCCCTTCCTTCCTTCCTTTCTCTCCTCCCTCCCTCTTTCTTTCTTTCTTTCTTTCTTCCTTCCTTTCTTCCTTTCTCTCCTTCCTTCCTCCCTCCATCCCTCCCCCCTCTTTCTTTCTTTCTTTCTTTCTTTCTTTCTTCCTTCCTTTCTTCCTTTCTCTCCTTCCTTCCTCCCTCCATCCTTCCTTCCTTCCTTCCTTTCTTCTTTCTTTCTTTCTTTCTTTCTTTCTTTCTTTCTTTCTTTCTTTCTTTCTTTTTCTTCCTCCTAAGCTTCCTATAATAAAATATCTTTCTAAAACTCACCATCTGTGGTCTGTGAATTTCATTCTTCAAATTTCCCAGATAGGAACCAGAAAACCTCTGGCCTGAGCTGGCTTTGGTGGCCTTTGAGTTTCCAGGACCTTATCCCCTGGAACTAAGCACAACACAGCTGAGAAAGTCTCTGCTGCTCTTAAAAACTCCCAGTATTCCTGTACTGGCACTATGTTAAGAAGCACTAGATTCTGGTAAAGTGCTTAAAACAGTGTACAAGTTTTCCAATTGCAAAGAATTTTGTGTTTATGAAGAAAATTTCTGTTTGTAGAGATGTCTTCCTGTCCTATATCAGAATGGTGTCAGTGGAGAAGGGGCCAATTTAAATCTACAATCCACTCTTTATTAAACATTTGTTTACATATTTTTCCTGGTCATCTTATAACTTGACTTCCTCATTCAGAAGTCCCGACTCCCTTCTTAGTTTTAGTCCAAGATGGTATAAACTCAAAGTTTAAACCATGCTGTTGGTTACTCATGCAGGTAAGAGCAAATCCAGGCCCTTGCTTTTTCCCTGATCCTCTGTCTTTGGCCACTCTGATGTGCTGAGCCTCAGCTGGATAGATGGGTAGAAGAAGAACGTGCACCCCATCACTGACATTGGCATTGGCCGTCTGTTACATGTTAATCATTCTGTTGACCATGTAGGGGAGAAAAAAGTACTATGTTTTCCTCACCCACTGCAAGGTTCATGAATAACAACAGGAAGCCATGACAAATTTAATTAGTATCAATCTTGTGTGACAGGAATCTTCAGAATGAAGATCCAAAGAAACAGGGGAAAGTGTGCACTTTAAAAAATATTTTATTTATTATTTTTATTTTATGTGTACGAGTGTATTGCCTGCATGTATGTGAGTGCACCGGTATTGTGCAATGCCATGGAGGTCAGAATAGGGCGTCGGATTCCCCTGGAACTGGAGTAAAGGACAGTCCATAGCCACCATGTGGGTGCTGGGAATCGAACCTGAGTCCTCTGCAAGAGCAGTCAGTGCTCTTAACCGCTGAGCCATCTCTCCAGCTCCCGAAAGTGTACATTTTTATGGACCACCATGCAGAAGTATGTTTGAACCAAGAGCATGATCTCCTGACGGGAAACGGAGTACTTAGCGAGGTTGTTGGTTCAGATTCTTCAGCCTCCCTGTTCCTTCACTCCTTTTTTCTGGGTATGGAAAGGTTCCCCAGAAGGAGGCTCTCACATCCTATGCTAGAGGAAGGCGAGAGAATTCTTGTATAGCTGATTCTGGGGGAGGCTCAGGAGGAAGCAGAAGAAGAGCCCTTCCTGCTTATGTTGTTTTCTCAAGTGCCAAAGTGCATATATGGGACCGTGTGACCTGAGCCCTATCAGACATATCATGGCATGGCATGTATTATGTTTTTGTTTTCAGCCCCATGTGATTTTAATTTTCTTTCCCCTGGTAACTGATTCTGGACACCTTTATATATGTTAACTGGCCATTTGTGTATTACTTTTTGTGAAGTGTCTGTTTACAGCATTTGTCTCATTGTCAAGTTACCTTGTTCTGGCTGATTTATGTGAGTTTTTATAGTGGTTATGAGTTCTTATAAATATTTTCATCCATTCTATGGCTTGAGTTTCTCTGTTTCTCTTTCTCCTTCCCTCCCTTCCTCCCTGCCTCCCTCCCTCCTTCTCTCCCTCTCTCCCTCTCTCCCCCTCTTCCTCCCTCCCTCCCTCCCTCCCTTCCTTCCTTCCTTCCTTCCTTTGTATATATATAAAACAAGTATATATGTGTGTGATATGTTGAATGTATGTATGTGTGTGTGCAGGTACATGAGTGCCATGATGATGCGTGGCGGTCAGAAGACAAGCTCAGGTGTGGAGGTCAGAGGATAGCCTTGAGTGTTAGTCCTTGCCTTCCACCTTGTTTGAGGCAGGGTCTCTGTTGTTTGCATTGTGTATACCGGGCTAGTTGGTCCATAACTTCTGGGATTCTCTTTTCCCTGTCTCTCATTGTAGGGGCACTGGATTACAGATGCATGCTACTCTGTCTGGCCTTACATATATTCCTGGAATTCAAACTCAAGTTTGTATACTTTTATGGCAAGTGCTTTAACCACTGGGTCATCTCTCCAGCCCAAGTTTCACTTTCAATTTTTTTCTTATTTTATGTGTATGAATGTTTTGCCTGCCTGTGTGTATGTATACCACATGGATGGCTGATGACTGCAAAGGCCAGAAAAGGGAGTCAGAGCCCTTGGAACTGGAGTTACAGATGGTTGTAAACCATCATGTGAGTACTGGGAAGCAAATCCAAGTTCTCTGCAAGAGCATCAACTGCTCTTAACCAATGAGCAATCTCTCTGGCCCCAGAGTTCCACTTTCTTAATAATGTCTATTGAAGACTGAAGAAATGGCTTAGCAGCTAAGAGCACATGCTACTCTTGCAGATGACAAGAGCTGAATTAACAGCACTTAGTCCTGGCAACTCACAATTACCTGTAACTCCAGCTCCAGAAGGGATCTGGTATCTCTGGCCTCCATGAGCACCCACACTCATGTGTATATACCCCACACAGACACAAACACACACACACACACACACACACACAAACACACAAATTGGTGCAGCTACTATGGAAATCAGTGTGAAATTCCTCAGAAAACTGGAACTAGATCTACTATATAACCTAACTACACCACTCCTGGGCATATATCTAAAGGACCAGTTCCTACTATTGAGACACATGCTCATCCATGTTCATAGCTGTTCTAGCCACCATGGCTAGGACATGGAAACAACCTAGATCTCCACTAACTGATGAAAGGATAATGAAAACATGTTATCTATACTCAATGTAATTTTATTCAGTTGCAAAAAAAGGAAAGTATGAAATTCTCAATGTGATGGGAGCTGGAAAACAATGAGTGAAGTAGCTCAGACCCAGAAAGACAAACATTGCATCTTCTCACTCATAAACGGGTCTTAGTATTAAATAGTTAGCTTCATGTATTTCAGTTGAAGTATCTGTAGAATACAGAAAGCTAAAAAGGGGCCATTGGTGGGGAGAGGGGAAGAAAGATCTTAAGAGAGAGGAAGAGTAGAACACAGGTGATTTGAAAAGGAAATGGGGAATAATGGGGAGGGAAGTTTGAGTGAGTAGAAGAGAGGGTACGGCAGAGGAGGAGTATATATTATGCTCATTCCAGAAGTCATAAGTTGCCAAATAATAAGTGCAGTGCCAGGTGTGGGATACCTCCTCGTAAGTTATTAGTCAAAGATGTCCCAAAGCAATGCAGGCTATATTCTTGGTTGCTCACCAGAATTTGATGGTAAGACCCTAATGCTGAAGACACCATGCATAGTGATCATAGTACATGCAGAAATCAGATTGATTCTGAACAAGAAACTTCATAGCTTTCATAGTGCTGGAAGATGCTGTGTAGGTTACTGGTGGAAAAAAGTCATCAATAGTCTTATCCAGCTGTGAACCCTGTGAGCTACAATAATCACCTGCATAGCAAGATATGCCCATGGATCAAATAGTGGTGCAAATGTTATGGGAGTAACCAACCACTTTCTACTTGGATTTAAGGACTCCTCCACAGGAAGCACATCCCTGGTATTGTAAATCTGGCCAAGAACCCAAGATTGGGAAGCTCACAGGACCCAGGGGTGAACCTATTTCTATTATTCTGCTTAATGGACATGCCATCCAAATTTATATCTGTCTACCTTTAAATTAGCCCAGCTCTCAGACCTAATCAGAGAAGTTTATTTATGCAGTGGACAGCAGTTAACTCAGAAACTCACAACTTATCAAAATGCAGAGAGTGTCAGTCAGTGGAATGCTCAGACACAAATAGGACATATATATCACATCTCCATCCAAGGCTCAGGGACCATCATGGAAGATGGAGTAGAAAGATTGTAAGAGCCAGAGGTCAGGGAGAACAGAAGCAGAACAGAGTCTCCTGGCCATGACAGGATCACTGCAGTCATGAGTTCAGAGCAACCTTGGATGACCTGCACAAGATCAAGCCAGTCAACATTCTAGCATGGAGTGTAAAGGGATACTTTAGCCCCTGCCTCTAACGTGGGAGCTATGGGTAGTTGGTGGCTTCTTGGGGAGGGAGAGATAGTTTTCTTTAAAGCGTGGCCCCTGGTAAGTTGAACACACTCCAGTGAATGGTCCCATGCCCAAGAGGTATATAGGAAGCACAAACTGAAGTCAATGGATTATTTAAAAATAAAGAAAAGAAGGCATGAAGTTGGGAGGTAAAGGAGGTAGAGGTGGACTTGGGAAGAGTTAAGGGTAGCAGTGGGGAGTGAACATGATCAAAATACTTTGCATAAAATTCTCAAAAACTTAATAAAATATTAAACAAATCTTTAAAATGTATCTATTGTTAACACAAATACTCAATTTTAACACATTCCAGTTTGTAGATAATTTTCCTAATGGAAAAAAATAATACTTGTTATCTAATAAGAAATCTTTTTCTTTTACAAGTCATAGGTACCTTCTTCTGTGTTTTCTTCTAGAAAACCTACTGATTTATGTTTTTTGCTTATGTTTAAACACCATTTGGAATTGATTTTTTTATATGTGGTTTAAGATGAGAGTTAAGATATACAATTTTTTTGTTCTGTATAGATTTCAACTGCTCTAATAACATTTATTGGAAAGATCATATTTTCTCCATTGAAATAAGTTCAGGGTTGAAATTCACTGCAGGAAGGTCACATTTTTCTCTTGCTTAGAATTTTCTGATTCTTGTGTAGTGAACGCCACATGGGATGTGTTTAATGTGCAGGTGTCCAGGCTTTGTCACAGGCCACTGCACATGGCTGTCACACCTGGGAGTCTCAGCCAGGCTCATGCAGGACCATACTGAGCTAAGCAGATTCCACATCTCTGTTCCATTTGTCTTGTAATGAGCATTTGTACCTCCTGTAAATTAAGATGGAAGGGATGATTTGAGTTAATTTTGGGGGTTCCATTTGTTAATATGATTCTAACATTCTCTTCCACCATCAGCCATTCATAAGTACCCGTGAGTTAGCAGTCACTGACGTTAATTTCACATGGGCATTCCACCACCTCGCTTGCATTTAGCCAAGCTCCATGAAAAACAAATTCTTTGAGACAGTTTGCTTGTTGCCCAATGGAGCACAATCCAGCTGTCTTATTGTCCTTCAGTTGCATCCATCTCATCCAGTTACCCTTACTGAATACCTACTATTTGCAAAAGATTGTTCTAGAATCAACCTTTTATCCTCAAGATTCTCAGGATCCTTGGTGGGAGTTCAGGGACTGCCCAATCTCTCAACAGGTGAGCCCAAGTAAATACCATATGTAGGAGAATGTAAATTGCACAGAGGAAGCAGGCCATCACCTCCCCTGGGGGAGGCCAGAGAAGCCTCACCAGCAGTGGTTGAGCTGGGTTTTGAAGTGTGTAGACGTTTACTGGCAGATGAAGGCATTTCAAGCAGAGGAAAAATATGTGACCCAGCACAACACATTTGAGGCACTACAGATGCACGTATGCCACCCTTAGCGAATTGTGTAGCAAGCCTACTACATCATTGACTTCCAAATGAAGTCAACCACAGATGAAATTTAAATGAGTGGAATTCTGAGTGAGGCAGAGTTAGCTGTCCATGGTCATCATCCTGGAAGACAAAACCCCATTTTCCCTCCGAGGTCATACGTGTAGTTCAGCATAGTTGACCAGGATGATGAATATACAGAAAGCCTGTATATCTGCACCTGCAGATGCAGTCAGTCGCAGACTGAAACACTAGAAAAAGCTAATCTGTACTGAATATACGAGACATTTTTCCTTGTCACAATTCCCTAAACAATAGAATATGAGAACTATTTAGTGTTTATATTATGCATTATAAGTAATTAAAGATGTTTTAAAGTATAGGGAAGGATATGCCTAAATTATATGTAAAAATCACACCATCTTATATGAAGGATTTGAGCATCCTCAGACTTAGGTATCTTAGGGGATCCTGGAGCCAGTCACTCCAAGACAATGAGGGACAACCATACACTCAGTTATTCAGTGCTATCCTGTTACATAGTACCACACAATGCTGAAGTGGGCTGGTGTCCTCCATAGCCCTTGTGGAGGTAGTACAGGTGTGAGAGAGGAGCACTCTACTGACCTTTGTTGGGTTGATGGACAGTGTGATTTCTAAGGATATTCAGCTTTCCTGATGAGAACCTCAGTGGTCTACAACGGGGAAGGATATTACTATTTTTGTGCCACAGAAAATAAAAAGGGAGAAACTGCTAATTCAGTGCAAAAAGTTCAGCTATATATATCTCAAACAGAAAGTGAACCCCAAAACCTCATTTTTAAAACCGGAGGCAATTAATTCTTCATGCGATGTACTGAAACTCAACCAGTATGCGTAGAGGGTTTTTCTTTCAGATAGTTTGCAGCCCAGTAGAAAGTAACTCATGACAGCTCTTAGCATGGTACACTTTTGTTTTGAGTCTCTTTTTACTATGTTCTTCATTTTTTTACAAGAACATGCATATAATGAATATAGCTCCTTTTACCCATGAGAGTTATTCCCTCCCAAGGATTCCTTTTTTCTCCATCAGTAGTCAAATTGCTAGATATTCTTTTTAGTCAAGAAAAAGATCCCCATACTAGACCACTGGGGGTAAACTAATTTGAAATTCTGATATTTTTAATTCAGAAAAATCCTGCTATTCAGCAAAATCAAATTTAAGTTTGAGGTTAGTAAAGCCTGGCCTCAAACTCCATATCTGAAAATTTTTAGATCTCCAAACTGCCCTGACTTTGAGGGTCTAGCTCTTAAACACTTTACAGTCAAGTTGAGCTCTGCTAAGTTCACAAATCAACGCCTTGATCATGTTCCCAGCTTGCCACCTTCTCTGTATTCTTGTGCTGTTCTCTTTGTCAGTGAACTTGACTACTGAAAGGAGTTTCTCTTTCTCTCTTTAGCTATCTCATGGCCTGTATCAGTCTGTATGCTTCTAGGTAGTAGGAGAGAGGAAAAGAACTAAATGTGAAATCCTCTTTAAATCTGGGTATGGCACACCTTTAACCCCAACACTTGGGAGGCAGAGGTAGGTAGATCTCTGAGTGTTCCAGACTACCAGGGGATATAGGGAGACCCTGTTTCAAAAAGCCCCCCTCCCAAATTCTCAGTCCCCATAGTGATGTAAAGACCTCTCAATAAACCTTTTGGAATGGTTTCTCAGTCTTTCTGCTTTCCATTCCTTGCCCTCAGTCTGTTTTAGATGGTGGCTGAGGGAGCTTGTGCTTGATCTCATGGGGTGAACCCTGGGTATACAGCAAAATGCTGCCTGGATTTTGGGATGGGCGCCCGTCCCTCCCTGGCCCTAGCTATGCTGTGGCTGCTGTCATCTCCAGGCAACTTTGACCTTGTGGCCACTTTTTCTCATGCCTGCTTCTGATAAATATGCCATCTCATCTTCCTCTGTGTTATGGTTGGTATCTGAAATGTCACCTATATTTGAATGATTGGTCTCCAGCCAGTGGCATATTCTGGGAGGCTCTGCAAACTTTACAAGTTGATGCCTGGCTGGCAGAATAGGTCACTAGGGGCAGGTCATTGAAGGTTATACCCATCTCCTGGTTCCTGCCTTTCTGGTCTGTTGTTTGTGTGTAGACTCCGCCACGTGCTTCCACCACGATGATCTGAATTACTTTGCCATGTCTTTTTTGACATGATGGATTGACCTTCTGAAACTGTGATCCCAAATCATTCTTCCTTCAAGTTGTTCCACCAGCTAGCACCACAGTGATGCTAAAGTCACTGACACCCTCGGCTTGGCAACTGCTCTTTGCCAATATGATCTCATTTGGGTCTTCATCTGTTCCTTAACTCGGGGGCTCTGCTTAGGCCCTGGGAAGAGGTCAGTGTGTGTTCTGTGAGGTTCCAGGCCAGACCTGATGGCCCTCAGCCTGGCATTGAGGTGGAAGCCAGCCCTCCCTACCTGATGTACTGCCAGCTTGTCTCATGATTCATGTCCCCTAGCAGAATGTTGGCCACTATGCTCAGTGAGGGTGATATAGAAATTGAGCTGGACTAGGAATTCCTTTCAGTGAGCCAGTCCATGTTTGAGTTAACTAAATAGATGCTAAAAGTCACAGTTTTCCCCAAATTTTATAAAGTTCAGTATTACTACACCTAGAGGCAAAGGGGTCTTCTAACTCCTGAACCCTAGTTCAGGGTGTTTGAATCCTTTTAAAGTCTCAAGTTTCTTTAATAAAAACCACCACAGTCTGAAATGCTGAATCCATACTTTCACTGAATGCTGATATTCAAATTTTGTGGGATGCAAAAAAGGAA
>NW_008359817.1:337724-345401 GCF_000622305.1 Nannospalax galili | reverse complement strand
GGTTTCTGGAGTCTTTAGTTTTAATTGTTTTAAATATATGTGGAGGAGAAAAAAATGGGTTTGGTTTGGCTAACTTATTTTGTGTTTTTTCCTTCTTTGTGTTTTCTTAATCTGATCATTTGTAGACAGATTCCTCACACTTTCCTTTGGGAACAAGTACCATGTTTGAAAGACAAGACAAGGAGATATAAAGATTATTTGAGAAGAAAGTTCCAGAAGTTCTAGAGAAAGAAACCTTTGCCTGGTGATTGTACAGCAGTGGACAGTGTGATGTCTGTCTCCCCATTAAAATGTCTTGGCAGGAACTTCTATAACAAAAGACACATTAACAAGGGCTTGAGAGATGGCTTAGTGGTTAAGATCACTGGCTGCTCTTGGAGAGAACCAGGTTTGGGTCCCAGAACCCACATGGTGGCTAACAACAGTCTGTAACTCCAGTTCCAGAGGAATTTGATGCCCTCTTCTGACCTCTTCAGTCATTGCACATGGATACACTTACATACATCCAGATAATACATTCATATACATAAAATAAAAATAATAAATAAATTAATTTTTTGAAAAAAAAGATAGGTTAGCAAGAGAAAATCATAGCATTCATTTAATCAAATGATCATGAACCTGGCATGACAGCACATGTCCATAATCTCAGCACTCTGGAGGCCAAGGCAGGGAGAGCATGAGTGTGAGGCCAAGCTTGGTCCCCATAATGAGTTCCTGCCTAGCCTGAACTACATAGCAAGACCAGTAAAGGTTGGAGATGGAACTGAGTGGTAAAGTGCTTGCTTCGCATGTTAAGTCCTGAGTTTGACACCCCAGCATCAAAAAAATAGGAGCCTCCAGAAATAAAGATCCAGAAACTTTCTATTTTTACACTTAGGCTTGCTGAAACATAGAAAGACATAGAAAAATGTGGTTGGACAAAATCTGATTTAATAGTAATCGACTGGGAGAAACCAAGCAAGGCCTGTCTTTCTGCTTCTTCTTGGCCTCCCCATAGAGCAGTCTTTCCCCTAGGTTTGGGACAGGACCCCCCTGGAATGAGGGTCTTCCAGGAAGAAGAGAATGTGGGCCTTCTAGGTTTATGGATTACTTTCGAAGAATGATGTGTTAGTTTCCATGGTTGTTTAGGGAAGGGGGGATTCTGCTTTCTGTGCTTGCTTTAGGGGTGTTTGTATTCATTCTGTAACAGATACATGAGAGAAATAGTTTGAAGGAGGAAGGGTTCATTTTAGCTCTGTCAGCGATTTCAGTGCTGGATCACTTAGCCCTATTTCTGTGGGCCTGTGGTGAGGAAGTCTTCAAAGAGTCATCACCTCCCCATGGCCAACCTCCTCCAAGTAGGCCCATCTCCTAATAGTCCACTCAGCCATGAATTCACAAAGGTATCCATCCATTGACTCAGTTAGGACCATCATGGCCCCATCACCACTCAGTGAGTGGATCGGTCAGATAGGGAACAAGCACTTAACTCACGGGCCTTCTGAAGGACACTTCAGATCCAAACCATTGCAGAGGGAGGGGGAGTGGTGAGAGGCCACAGGATGGGAGAAGGCCAGAAAGACCTGGCTTCTGAAGACATTTCAGTGGTCTTCACTATAAAGTACTTAGCATGTCAAGATGCCATTCTTTGAAGTATTGTGTTCTGAGCCCCAGAAGTCATTTGTGAAGGCTAGATGTAAGAAAGAACCTAGAGATATGGGTGTGTTGGCTGATTGATTCAGTCTCTGTTTCGTTCCCTGAGGAAATGTTCTCTTTAGGGAGAATGTTTCCCTTGGTACTGTGGCCGCACAGGATGACTGTCTTGGTCACTTCTCTTGTTTATAACAGAATACCTCAGACTAAGTAATTTATATACATATAAAAATATTTCAAGGTTCTGATGACAAGAAAATCTGATATGAAGGGTCAACATCTGGTGAGAGCCACCTTACTATCCCAGAGGCTACCACATTGTGGAGAGTGAGAGAAAGAGTAAAATATTTTGTAACAAACCAACTTCTCAGATAACTTTCTTCCAAAATAATGACATTAATCTGCTCATGAAGGTAGTCTGGCCATGACTGAGTCACCTTTTCTGTTGTTATTTTTTACAATAGGTTTCACTATGTAGCCTAAGCTGTCCTGGAACTTGATGTCCTCTTGTCTCAGACTCCCTAGCGCTGGGATTCTGGGATTGCAGGCTTTCACCACCACACTGAGCTCATAACCGTCTGTAAGATTCTACTTCCCAATCCCATCATTATCAGCTAAATTTCACCATGAAGATTTGGAGGGGACTTGAAAATATAGCCATTGCAAAGGGAGATTGGTAGGTTGGGATGGATAAAGAATGGAGACAGCTACGAATGCTTGCTAAGAAGCCCTGCTGTAGTTTGGATACAAA
This sequence comes from Nannospalax galili, assembly GCF_000622305.1. NCBI lineage: Eukaryota > Metazoa > Chordata > Mammalia > Rodentia > Spalacidae > Nannospalax > Nannospalax galili. The sequence continues at coordinate 343,015 of NW_008359817.1, read as the reverse complement.
ATGCTCCCCAAATGTTCATATGCTAAAGTTTGGCCGCCATCCTATGGAACTACAGGGAAGTGCTGGAACCCTTAAAAAGTGAAGCATAATTGGAAAAAGTTAGGCACTGGAGGTGAGCCCTGGAAGGGGACATTGTGATCATGCCTTCTTCCTGTTTCTCTTTGCCATGAGGTAAGCAATTCTCCAACACTTGCTCCAACCATGAGGTTCCTTTCCCCAACAGGCCTGGAGGAACAGAACCAAATGAACATGGGCTGAATGAAATTTCTGGAATTTTTTTTCTTTATAACTTGATTTATCTTAGGTATTTTGTTACAGTAATGGATATCTGACTAACCCAGGCCCATACTTTGGAACTTAGACCACTTGTAGTATAGCAGGAAAGAGATAAATGTGTTGCTAACACCGGGCATACAAGTACTAAATGTTTCTTTTCACAGATTTCCCTTAGAAGTTTTCTGTTCTGGCACTATTTCTGAAGACAGCATGATTTTTCGTTCACTAATTTCTTTCTGACTTTAAGGTATGGGTTGTTGACTTCGGCATTTTGAAGTTCAAGCTCAGACAGAAAACCAACACTGAGTTTGGAAACTGATATGAAGGAATTGTTCTGAATTAATATGCTCTGTCACTTTTTAGTTTGCATTAACAGCAATCAGGGAAATGAAACACAATTTATTACCGTCACTGGGATCTCAGACCAGCCTTGGATATTCAAAATAACTTTCAAACTTAATGAAGTCCCCTCAGGACAACAATGTGTCCTAACTCTATTTGTTTTAGGGCTGTTTCATATTTTTGTTTGTTTGTTTTGTTGATGTGCTTACTTTGTAGCGGAGGCTGGCTTTAAACTCATTTGTGGTCCTCCTGCCTCAGCTGCCTGAGTGCTGGGATTACAGGTGTGAGCCATCACACCAGGCTGGGGCATGTGAGTTTTAAGAATGATATTCTTCTTGATTTTAGGTCTCATTGAGTAACTTTATATACGAGCCTTTATTATTTATTCAACAAAGCATAGCTTTATAGTAATTTGAGTTTTTTAGTATCCAGTTTTTATGTGCTTGAACTTTCATAGCCATGGTGAAATAGGACAGCAGAAACATTTGTGTTTGGTTTTCTTTTGTGTATTTTTATTAGTGTAAATTCTACATCATTTCCAGAGAGAGAGAGAGAGAGAGAGAGAGAGAGAGAATTAGCACCTTTTGAGGAAGAAAATTAAATGGTGCTAAGAGGGGGGTAAGAAGAGGGTGGTTTTGTGGGGTGGGCAGGAATGTAGGTGGTCTAATTTGCCTCACTGTTGAGGCACTGATAAAAAGGGGTGCTCTTCATGAAATAGTAGATCTTTTGTATCCATTTCATCTTTATTATTCCAATTATCTAAATGCACACAGTAAATGACACTGATTCATGGGCTCTTTGTGGGCAGGAGTTCAAAGGCCTCATCAGCGAAAGATCCAGGAACTGAAATGGAACAGCATCCTACTCCCCGCCCATCAACACATTGACTCTACAATAAATTAGCTTCATCAAGCAACTTCATGACTTTCATGGGGAGAAATCAGAAGACTCATTAACATCATTATCTCCCCTCTTTGGCACTCACTTTAAAGCCTGACAGGCTTAGGGATGGGCTATGAGAATAGATTTGGGGGTAGGGATGGGCTATGAGAATAGATTTGGGGGTAGGGATGGGCTATGAGAATAGATTTGGGGGCTAATAGAACACTGTGGAAGGCAAGGAGAATTTTATTGAATACCAAACCTGAAGGCATAGATAGCACTCACTGTGAAGGTTCAATGTGATTGGCTTATTCAAGACGCGTAGAAGACTTGAGTTAGAAACAGACAGCCCTGAGCCTTCAGGGAAGGCCAGGCTGGTCATTCCCCTTCCTGGGATTCAGGACATGGGGAGTGGTTTGAAGCTTTACCCATTTCCAGTTCTGAAAGGCCGCTCTTTCTAGTAGTTTTAGTGCATAATGGAGCAGTGTGGCCAGTTCAACCTCAGGGTTTATCTCTGCCCCAGTTTTACCCCATCTCAGGGAACTTGGTGGGGGACCCTGCTGAATGTTAATTCTGTTGACATTAAGGCAGTCAGGTGCGGACTGCCTTGCTAATGCACTGATACATGCTGGTTGGTACCAGTCAATTTCCTAAATTTGGATTTACTGTTCTTCAGGCCTGATACCTTGAAGAAGTGCTCTGGGGTATGGAGTCAACTGGTTGGAGTCCAGATGTCTTCTGTCAGTGTAAACAGTGTGAAGCCACAAAAGTGTGGAGCAGACATGCTGTCCCCACACAGGAACCACATGACAGTGCATGGATTTGGAACTGAGGACAGTTCCATTCAACTGCCTGTCATCTAGAAGATTCTAAAATCTGTTGGAAAAATTTAAATCTGAATTCAGTTTCATTCCAGAGTATTATTTGGGGAGATTTCTCCCCCATTATTTTAAATCACAAAGCAATAAAACCATCAGTCTGAGACTTTGCTAAAAATGTTTTGGCATCTTGAGATTGTTTTTCGCAATAAAGTTATGAAACGTTCTTTGCCAAAACAGACACAGAGGTTTGTTGTGAAAGTCATTAAAATATAATTGAAGCCCAGTGCTATTTTGAGTCCTTTGGATTTTTTATTCCCCTTCTCTTCAATGGTCTGACTTTAAATTTAATTAACTTGAAAAGCTAGACTGCCATTGTCTATATGATTTTGAAAAACATATTAGAAAGAAGCAATATCCTGTATATCCTATCAAAACAGACCACAAATTATGGCTAGTAATTTGATGATTTAATATGAAAACCATTTTAATTTTAAGTGACAGTTAATGAACCAGAGTAAATAGTCTGGTTGCCCATTGGTAAGTAGGCAGAAAGAATCCAAAGAACCAATGGGTGAGATATGCCCTGAGCTTTAACTACTGCCAAGGACAGAAATCAAATAGCAAATTCTCAGTTGTCTACATGACCATGTCATGCTGCCTCCTTAAAACATCTTTACACTTTGTTCCTCAAAGAGTGAGGATGTACATATTTAAAGATGAGGATAAACATCTAACTAAAAATCTATAAAGCGCAAAAAGAAAGAGAATGCAGGAAAGCTGTATATTGATTCATGTCTAGCAAGCACAAAAGCAGTCATTGGTGAGGAAAGGATCTTGGCATGGTTTTTAGAATTCTCTTTAATATATATTTCTATAAAGTTGGCTGTAGAAAACTTTTCCTGTGGAATATGGAGGTATACATTTTCAAAAGAGAAGGAAGGAAATGGTCCCACTATGTAATAAAAATCAGAGTTGAGACTGAAGTGACTTTTATAAATCATACATTTTAGGATATGCACTCGACTTTCCTGGCTAATAGTCGTAACAGTCAGATACACAGAAATGCAGACTCTTCGTGGAAACTGAAAATGTTTATAATCTATCACATTCTCCTAAAGCTGACTCTTTGGATTGCTTGATCTTTGATATGAGAGAGAATTCTGATAAATGTAGTCTTTAAGATAAATAGTTCCTTGTGGGAATTACTTTCAGCTGACTTTTGGTTGTAAGATTAGTTTTGTATTATTGGTGCTAATGAGGTGTGTTTACACTAGCCTGGGAGCCACTGTTGCTTCCTTTTTAAGAGTCTGTTCATGGATATAATCTCACAAATTCCTGGACAATGGGTTTCCCTTTTTAAAGCAGGAGTCAGTTGAAGAACAACCACACAAAAAGCTACTCATATTAATATTCTCTTCTATGTTTCTAGGACACAGGGAAGTGTGGTAGAGTCTCATTTACCCAACAAATATCTATTGTCTGTGAGTGGCAGGCACTGTGCTGGGTGGGAGCACACAGTCCTGGCTCAGGGAGCTTCTGGGAAATCAACAGGCAGAATGCCTCTTCCCAGTGCCTTCAAAGGCAAAACTCTTTTAGCTAAGAACATAAATACCCCTATTATCAGTGTAAATGGCCTGGTGGCATAAATAATGCCATATTATTAGTAAGTGGTAGCTGTTTGCTCAGTGGGTTGATATCTAACTAAATGTATTAACTTTGTCCTATTCCTGTATGATTTACCTAACACATCATTTACAATGAAAAATGGCAGACATTGGAGCTGAAGGTTGGTAACTGTTTGGCTAGGTGCTCAACAGTGTTAGCTGCTGTCCAAGGGGCATCCTACCTACTGTAGGGCACTGTGAGGGGTGTGGGTTCTGTGTGGATTCTACATAAAGGCATGGATTCTGTTTGCTGACATAAAGGATGGCATAACTTTCTTAGATGATGTAGACTTATTGAATACTTTTAAATTAACTATTTGATGTTTTAGAGAAAACTACAATTCCATATATTGGATTAATTGCGAGAACAAATAATGAGCTACATAGCATCAGATGGTTATGAGCAGGACAGGAGGGAACATGTACCTAGTGCCTGGTTCTCAGGTGCAGCTCCAAGGGTGGGAAGACATGAAGCTTGTGCAGTTTGGCAGGAGGGGACTGCCCAAAGAAGAGAAATGCAAACCTGTGAGTTAGAAATGTTCTAGATAGGATTAAAGCTCATCAAACCCCGCCAAATGTAAGGCAATAATTGTCATAAACATCCAGAATATTATATTTTTTATTAACAATAGGATACCTAATCTCATTAGCATGTTTGAACTGCACACTCTGACTCTTAATATGACACTTGGTATAACTCTGTCCATAGCAAAAATATTATTTTGTTTTTCCTTTGGAATGGTTGATCAATTTGAGTTTTTAAAATGTTATTGGTGGTTTTTAAAGGTTTCTTTCAGCCTCACAAATTGGTATTAGCAATTATTTTAGAATTGCTAAGAAAATGTCTAACAAATTTGTTTCTGGACCCTTCACATGGTATTGTAACCTGATGATTCCTAAATATTCTTTAAAATGGCAGTGCTTATTAAACAGCTTATCATTGACTCCCTCTGATTGGAAGAGTAGTTTCTGGCTCTGTACATTTTGTTCATTTGTTTTTTTTTTGTTTTTTTTTGTTTTTGTTTTTGTTTTTTTCTTTAAAATTAGCTTATCATTGACTACCTCTGAGTGGAAGAGTAGTGTCTGCCTCTGTACATTTTGTTCATTTGTTTTTTTTTTGTTTTTTGTTGTTTGTATTTATGTGTTTTTACAGTCATATCATGATTCCTGTTAATATTGCTATGACCTTTTAAGAGTATATAAAAACTATATTCCTGAATTGAGAATTATGGGCAATTAATTTGTGGATTTCTCTATGACCTTTTAAGAGTATATAAAAATTATATTCCTGAATTGTGAATCATGT
>NW_008359817.1:323188-332315 GCF_000622305.1 Nannospalax galili | reverse complement strand
CAGTATTGGTTCCCCAGGTGTCTGGTGCCTCTAGACTAGGAATGGCGGAGGGCCCAAACTAGGAGTATAGAACGGCGAGGGGGGGATGGAAGGGTGAATGTCGCTTAGGGAGTCCCTGCGCCGAGAGCTGCGCTATAGACTTACCCCAAGAGGCCTGAGGATGGTAGTCTGTTCATTTGTTTTTTGAGACAAGATCTTCTTATGTAGCCAAGGTTGCTTCAAACTCCCCATCTCTCTCTTTTAAGTACTGAGGTTACAGAGGCACCATGATGCAGAGTTTGGCTTCATACGTTTAAAAGTGTTTTTTTCGCCATCACACACATATTTAAAATGAAAAAAAAAAAATCAACTTCTTATGTCACATTAACTAACTCCTTTGGACTTGTGCTTTCATGTCATAAGGGACGAATCAGTACAGAGGCCTATAGAAGTTTCCTTGGAAGACATTCCTACTAGAACAGCTGGAAATTTATGCATGGAAGTGACTGGGAATCACACACTATATTCCACAGATCTCAGACACAGTGTCTCTAGACACTGGTTTTCAACTGGGAGAAATTTTGCTCTCTGTCCTCTCAGATAGTTTTGGAAATCTTTGGAGATATTTTCAGTGGTGGTGACTGGGAATGGTGGTAAGTCTGGAATCTAGAGGGTAGAGGCCAGAGATGCTGCCAACTATTTCATAAAAGTAGGAAAGCTATAGTTTACAGAAACGTACAGCCCCAAATGTCAATAGTGCCAAGGTCCAGACAGGTTCCTCAAATGCTACAGCCCCTGCAGTGCCTCCTGATATGAGAAGTGTGAGGGAAGAAAGACAAAACAGAAATAACCGTGGCTGAAATCTTCTTCCTTTTGCAAATTTTGAGAGGTGGTGAGCATACTGCTCTTGGTTTTGGAAGGGGCTGGTGGTGTGTGGTACTCCGAAGCCTCAACTTCATTAGTTTCATGGCAAACCCTCCACTTTGCTGTTTTTTGTTGAATTTTTACCCCCTGGCCCCACCCTTCATCACCTTAACATAGAATCTGAATTTTGCAGATAAGATGGGAAAGCTCACAGGCACTGAGCTGTGTGACTGCCATTTTCCTAGGCGAACAGTGATCTGCTGCTGCTGAGCAGATCCAGCAGCTGGTCTCTTGGCCTGACCCTTGGCATTGCTTGAACTCTCACTGATTTCTCATAGGCTTTGCTTCTGGGGTATGGTGCTAGCGCTAGTTTCCTTGGCTAGGGAGATGTAGGCATTTTATGCTTTTCTTTGCCAGATGTTTCCCCAAATATATCATCTTTACTATTACTGAACCCACAGTAGCTTTTAAAATGATGCTTTTCCCTTTCTAATGATAAAAGCAATCCAGGCATATGGAAGAAAACATAGAAAAGATAAAGATTAAATCATTCTATAAGTTTCCATAATTGTTATAGCTAACATTTAATGTGATCATTTTTGAAGATGTGTATATATATATATAAAGTTTTCCATCTCTCTCCCTCTGTCTCTCATTTATTTAATGTAGAGTATGATATGTTATTAGTCAGCTTAATGTTAATACTTGAACACATACCTGAGTTATTGAAATTGTAAAGTGAAAGTTTTACTTTTAGATTAATTTTTAGAGGACTAAGTCCATGAGGAGGCAGAATTGGTGCTTTTTAGGCTTCCACTGAGGAGCGCATAGTAGGGCAAGTAGGGCACAATAGGGAAAGATCCACATGGGCCTTTGAGGGACATTTAAGATCTTAACTGTAGAACAGTACTTTATCTTTCATTAAATAGTTTTTGAAAAATAAAGGCAAAGGAGAAATGGAGGTAAAGGAAAAGAAACAAAGGGGGTCACCTAAGGGACAAAGGGGGTTAGTAGGGAACAGATGTCACCTAAGGGAGGTGGGAAAATTGGGAGTAATTGGCAGGGAGGGGAGGAGGGAGGGACATGCAAGGGACCATAGTGCAGGGGAGGGAGGGAAGTCAGGAAAAGAAAGATGGTGGGAGTTGGGTGGTATTGGGGGGAAGGTGGGGATAACAGGGGCACTGTGACTAAGGAGGGAGGTAGGAGGGAGGCCAGATGGGAGAAAAAAGAGTAGAGTTGAGTGAATCATGGGGAGCTAGGAAACCTAGAGGGAAAAGTGATGCCTAGAAACCCTATGAGAGATGCACATAGAGTGTCTGAACATTAATGCATATGTTACCTAGGAGCTGCTTGGTAAGGAACACAGTGCCAGATAGAAGAGACTTCCCTTAAAGCAACAAACATGCCCTACAGCACTTATCCAAAAAGCTTCTTTTTGCAACAGAATGGAGGCTACTGCAGAGTTGCACATCTGGTCAGGCACAGAGAATATACACCTGGGAGATGCCCAGTACTTGGTGACACATCTGCAGTCAAATCTCTACAACCAAGGCTCATGGAACATAGCAGAATAAGGGGTAGAGAGAGGGCTGATGCACCCCTCAACTCTCACCAGTGAGGATTCCTTGTACATCAGAGTGCAATACACACAGAAGGCCATAACTGGCCATTTTTTTGGAGAATAAGACTGTAAAGCATAGGATGGGACTCCTATATGGACCCTCAACCACCCATGGCTCAGGGACCATTGTGCAAGAGGAGACAGAAAGATTGTAAGAGCCAGGGCTGGTTCATGAACATACAGAGGTGGAGGCTTCCAGGCCCCTGGAGGCTTGCTCATGTGAGCCTGTGGCAGTGGTGGCATCGAACTTGGGACCTATGTCAACTCAATTAAACAAGGGCCCAAAGGGGAGGTGAGAAATAGGTGGTGGGCCAGCACTAGACTTAGAACTATTTAAGACTGACTGCTGCTGGGTGAGGAAGAGTATGACTTACATACGACCACTGGATGGGCTGACTAGACTCCAGTGGACACATTTAAACTGAAGGACATTTGGGTACAAACATCTGAATGAATAGGACTCAGCATGTATGGCAGAGTGTATAGGGTTCAGTGAGGGGATAGGGGGAGGCATGGTTTGGGGAGGGGGTCTGGATTTGACTGGGGAATGTGGTATGAAATTTTAAAAGCTCAATTTAAAAAAGAGAGAAAAAAATATTTTTCATGACTATATGAGATTCTTTCCCATGACTATATCATAGTTGACATCTTTTTTCTTCTTAGACATTATATCCCTCCTACCACTAGAGTTCCCACTTCTATAATTAATGCTGTAATAAACACCTTTATGTAGTTAAATCCTTGACTATATCTTGCCTATTTCCTTAAAAAGTAGATTCCCAGAATGGGACTAACTGGGCCCAAATGTTAACATTTAAGTTACTTGATCCAAATTGCCAATTACTATCTAGGCCATAGTGTAATTTAAAACTGATTCCTGATATTACCTTGATGGTTCAGAGGAGAATCTAAACCCTCAAAATCTCTGACTTAATGAGAAAATCAGACATCATCTGAAATAGCTATTATTATATAGAATGTTTTAAACTAGCCAGGAACATATAATGCTCAGTCTGAAGGTGGGTTTAGACACTGCCTTGATTTATGTGGGTCTCTGCTGAAGAGTTACTCACCAAAGTTTTCACAGTAGATCTGTAGGTAGGGGAGGGGAGGCAGTGAGAGTCAGTGGTGCCAATATCTATATAACATTGATGGGCTTAAAGTTGAGCATATTGGGGCTGGAGAGATGACTCAGTGGTTAGAAGTGCTTACTACTCTTCCCAAGAGGGCCTGAGTTAGGTTTCCAGAACCCATGTTGGGCAGGTCACAAACATCTATAACTGTAGCTGCAGGAGATCTGATGTCCTCTTCTGGACTCTGTGGACACCTGCACTCACATGCATATACCCACACATAGACACACATGTGCATGCACACACACACACACACACACATAATCTAAAAAATAACAAAAATCTTATAAATGGATTATGCTATTCATTTTGTATAGTTTTCCACTTAATTTGAATATAGTAATCCTATAAGATAAGCAAGGAGAGTTATGATGGCCATTTCTCAAGTGAGAAAAGTAAAATGACCCAAAGAATTTGACAGCCTAGTGCATGGCCCTGGAGCCATGTGCCATGCTCAGACCCTCAGTGGTGGCTATGTATTAGAGTCACTGGAACAGTACTGGTTCATGGACTCTTCAGTCCAACTGATCCGATTTGGGGGAATTAAAGATAAAGCACTGGCATTTTTTATGTGTATGAGTGTATTGTCTGCATGTGTGTAAGTGCACTCATGTCATGGTGTTGCCCACAGAGGTCAGAAGAGGGCATTGGATCCCCTGGCACTGGAGTTATGGATGGTTGTTAGCTGCCATGTGGGTGGTTGGATTCAGACCCAGGTCCTCTGCAAGAGTAGTCAGTGCTCATAACCGCTGAGCCCCTTCTCCAGCCCCTACCACTGGTATTTTTTAAGGCACCCCAAATGATTCTAGTATGTAGCCTCCTCTGCAGGGTTGAGAATGCTGTGCTTCACCTAGGATCATAGACGTCTCCACCTGTACTGCCACCTGATTATTTGGTACTTTTACCTGGAGCCTAATGTTAAGAAGGATTTTAATGCTTTCTTATCTTAGAAAGCTCAGTGAGATGACTCAGTGTTAGGTAAAGCTCTTGCCCCGAAAGCCTGGGGAGAGAATCACATCCATAATTTTGTTTTCTGACCTCCACATATACACAGTGGCATGCATGCATCCACATATCATACATACATACATGTGCGCATGCACACACACAATAATAATAAATAAATGTATAAATTTTTAAAAAGAAAGCTTCTGTAATGCCTGCCCTGGGGAATGATATCACATACACATTTGCAAATCTTGCCCATTGGTCATATTGCCTGCCACTCCATGTACAGTTTCTAGAAAATACACTCTCATAAAGACAGGTCACAACAAGAGCTGGTGTTAGGGTGTGAATGATGAGCAGTTGCAAAGGGTTGAAGGCAAATTCTTACGGCACAGGAAGAATACTTTTTAGATAATGGTTATCCTCTGTGTGAAAATAAATATGGATTATACCCAGCATTGTCAAGTTATATTTTCAGACAGCCCTCCATAGAACTTGGGAGTTGGCATTTCATTTTGCTAGACTTGGCATTGATTCTGAAATCTTTTGATAAAAAGGCAGACAAGTCAGCATGGTTCTCTGGGACTTGTTTTCATTTGTGAAAGCTCCCATAACAAGGTATGGCTGTCTGGGGGTTTACAGAATGGTAATTTCTCTTTCCATGCTGGAGGCTGCAAATCTGGGGTCAGGATGCTGAGGTATCTCATGAGGCACTGTCCTGGGCTTATGGGTACTGCCTTCTTGCTGTCCTCATGGGGCTGTTCCTCTCTGTGTGCACACCTCCCTGGGGTCTCTTTGTACGGATATCCTCTCCTTATACACCTGCCAGGTTAGATGAAAACAAAATGGCTTTGTTTTAATCAATTACTTCTTTTTGAGGCTGTGTTAGCTATTTTTTTCCTTGTGATAAAATACCTTAAAGAAACAACCCAAGGGAGGAAGAATGTGTTTTGTGTCAGGGTTTGAGAGCTATACTTCATTATGGTAGGGAAAGCATGGCTGTTGTGGCAACAGGAGCAGGAGGTGGCCAGGATGACTGACTCCGCTGTGTCTACAGTCAGGAAGTAGAGAGTGAGACAGGAAGCAGGGATGACCTATAACTTTTGATGCCTGCTCCTATGACCTACCAGCATGGATGCCCAAAGGGTTCCACAGCCTCCTAAAACAGTACCACCAGCCGGGCACCAAGTGTTCAAAATATGAGCTCTGGAAGGTATTTCACATTCAAACACAACAGTTCTTAGCTCCAAATATAGTCCCATTCAGAGGCATGGGAACAAGTACAGCTTCAATGTCATAAATTTGTATGGGTGGCTAGGAAGCCAAATTAAGCCTATAACCAAGTTGATCCTTGGGAAGTGTTAGAAAAGTAATGTCTAGCTTTGTTTATTAGGAACTTGTGCTTTATATTAGAACAGTCTCAGCCAGGGACAATTTTGCCCTTGCAGGGACATATTGTCATGTCTAGAGAGACATGTTTTGATTGTCATGACTATGATGAGGGAGTGCTAATTGTACCCAGTGGACAGAGACTAAGGAGGCACTAAAATATTCTACACCCTCTCCCACAATGACAAAGAATGATCTGGCCTAAAATGCCCATGGAATTTTTCTGGGGATGAGAAGCTCAGGTTAGGGAAACCTCCATTTGATTCCCTGTTAGGACAGCTGCTAGTTGTATGCCCTGTAACATACTGTGTCTTTATGAACATCCCGGTCTGTAAGTCCTCCCTGGTCTGTAAGTCCTCACGGTGGGTTCAATGTTAATCTGTTACAGCTTTTAGACACATGGACCTACTCTGGGGGGCTCTCAACAGCCTTTAAGTGCTTTATGGGTTTGTCATCCACAGATACCTCACTAGAGCCCTAGTAAGAATTAGCACTGGAAAGCACTAGAAGGGAAGGACCAGCCAGGCACAGGTAGGCCACAGGAAGGCAAAGGCCATGGCTTGCAGAAATATATTTGATTCCATATTTTCTTTGGATGTTTTCCAATTTCAAATATGTCTATTTCACTGGGTAAAATATGGCTTGAATTAGGGAGAGCCCTTTCTCTGAATGTAAAAGGTTACATCATGCATTTCCAGTATATGTGCCGCCTGCTGCTTCTTCCTTGAAATCATTTAGAAAGGGGGTTGTCGGACACATCAGATTTCTTGTTCAGAGTATCAGACCCAAAAGGCCCCAGAGGAGGCAGGAGAAGTCAAGGATTAAAAACATTTTTGAGCAGGGAGGGCTGTGTGATAGACACCCTGGTATCTTAGAGTTTTCTACTAATTAGCAGGTTATTTGAGTGAATTCTATGCTCCATATTTATAGTGATTATGTGATCTGTCTTTCTTTAGCTTTCCACAGCCTGGCTGCACAAATCAGCATCAGCTTGCTGAAAAGCAGAGTCTTGAGCTCCCCTCTGGGGAACCAGTGTGGCGGAGGCTGCATTTTAATAAGGTCCCAGGTGGTGTGGGAAGCACAGCTCTACACTGTACCATTGCTTCCCCCCTCTTTTCCTGGAATCGTATCTGTTGCCCTTATTTAATGGCTTCATGAATCTCTAAGACTTGTGTCTTTTACTGAGAGTTACTTCAAATCTTTTTTGAGCCTTGGTGGGCTATAAATATTTGGTAAATATGAAGTATTAGCTATCCTCCAAACCTTGGTAAAGCAGCCTAGTCCTGTCTACTTGTGTTAAAGGAAATGCTTTTGAAACAACTCTGGGCAAGAGAAGGGGAGTGGTAAGTAGCTTTAAAATCAGTGTTAACAAGCAGTTACTTTTAATTGACCACCTGGTGGGTATTAGCTCCGTGTATGCAAACTCACTTAACCTTCACAAAGTCCTAAAAGGCAGAAATTTCAGGTTTAGTTTACAGATTAGGATTAGTGGGCAGCAAGGTTCCAAAAGACAGGGCTAAATGGTGGCTTCAAGGCTTTTCTTAGCTCCCTGTCCCCACCACCAAACCACCCACTGAATATTAACCTAATAAGAGGTAATACCATTCAGGTATCTTTGCATAAAATTGTGCATAATAAACAAAGCAAAGCCATGTGTTCTAAATATTTTACTTGAGGCTTAATTCAGTATTTAGTGAAGAAGCTGTTGAAAGCCTTATTTCAAGGGAAGCAGGCTAAAAGCCCAGTTCTTGTTTACCATCAGGGACAGCCCTATCTGTCTCACCTGGTGTGCAGGTCTCTTTGAGATGCTGATTTACTTCCTTTGGGTATGTATCCCTAATAGGATTGCTGGGTGGCAGGTTAGTACTTCTCAAAAGAACTGTTTTCCGTAATCACTGTCCTAGTCTACATTCCCACCAACAGCATAGTGGGGTTCCTTCTTCACATTCATCTTTGGCAACATTTGTTATTTCATACTTTTTTTCATAGTAGCCTTCCAAACAGGCATGAATAACATCTCACAGTTTTGATTTCTACTTCCCTGATAATTAGTGATTTGCAGTATTTATTTTATTTATTTATTATTTGCTTTATGTGTGTGAGTGTATTGCCTGCATGTGTGTAAGTGTACCCATGTCCTGCAGAGCCTGCAAAGGTCAGAAGAGGGCATTGGATCTCCTGGAACTAGACTTACTGACAGTTGTTAGCTGCCATGTGGGTGCTGGGAATCAAAACCAGGTCCTCTGCAAGAGCAGTCAGTGCTGCTGAGCCATCCCTCCAACCCCTTTAATTTTTTTATATACTTGTTGGTCATGCTATATCCTCTTTGGAAAAGTACCTATTCAGTTCTTTGTCCTGTTTTAAGTGCTTGTTTCTCAGGCTTTTGTTAGACGTCTAGAAAGGGGTCTGGCACCTCGTACCTATAAGCACTTCTAATGATTACAGTAATCCTGGGAGCCAGAACTTGAAAATTAACTGACTGAGGAAATAACAAAAGACTGCTCAGCCCAAGGAAGGCCATGTGTTAGAAACAGTTTTCAAACAAACCATACTCCCGCTGGGTGGTACCCACTTTTTCTCTATCCAGCAATGGAGACCATGGACAATATCTGAAGGTCGTGAACAAAAAAAAGGACTTGAGAGCCAGGCCTGGTGGTGCAGGCTTGTCATGTGAGCTACTCAGGGAGGAAGCAGGAGGATCTTAAGTTCAAGGATTGCCTAGGCAACTTAACAAGACCCTATCTCAAAAAAAAAACCCCAAAGCTAAAAAGGGCTCAGGGTTGGGCTAGAGAGATGGCTCAACTCTTAAGAGTGCTTGTTAATCTTGTAGAGGACTGGAGTTTGGTTCCTGTAGTACCCCGACACCTCCACACTCATAACTGCCTGTAAGTCCAGCTCCAGGGATCAGAACACCCTCTTCTGGCCTCCATATGTGACCATACCCCCACACAGACACAGACACAGACATAGACACACACACACACACACACACACACACACACACAGACAACAGACAGACACACACAGAGAGAAATACACATACACATAACTAAATATAATGAAAATAAATATTCAAAAAAAAAGAGAAAAATAGGAAGGATCCAGTGTCCCTATAAATCCTTCAAGGGTACTCTGAATTACAGAACTCCCTCCTCCTGGGTCCCATCTACTGAGGCGTTCACCTCCCTCCTCC
>NW_008359817.1:320811-321719 GCF_000622305.1 Nannospalax galili | reverse complement strand
GCCCCCCTCTACCCTGTCTTGCAAGGAGGCACAGGGGAAGAACTCCTGCTTGAACCAACCCCCCCATCGGCCTGTCCCACAAGCATAGCCTCAGGATGTTCCAGGGGAGGAGGAGGCAGCCCCACCCCGGGAGGCAGAAGGACACCTTCCCCAGACATGGAGGAGAGTCCAAAGGGGGCAGCCATGGCTGGTTGCAGACTCTACTGTCCTCCCTCTCCGGGCCGTGGGGCCCCTCACTGAAGCAGGGGATCAGCAGATGCAGTATTGGCCATTTGCAACTGGTGACCTTTATAGTACCCCGACACCTCCACACTCATAACTCTCTGTAAGTCCAGCTCCAGGGATCAGATACCCTCTTCTGGCCTACACACACACACACACACACACACACACACACACACACACACACACACTCACACACACACACGAGGATGTGTGGTACTCAGTGCAGAGTGCTTTGCCTAGCACGTACAATTTTGAGTGTTGAAAATAGGAAAAGAGGGAAGGGGAGAAATAAAGGGAAGGGAGGGTGAAGGGAGGGGAAGGGAGTGAGGAGAGCGAAGTGAAGGGAAGGAGGAAGGGAGGGGAAGGGAAGAAAAATAAGGATGGGGAAGGAAGGGGAGGGGAGGAAAAGGAAGAGAAGGGGAAGGGAGGGGAGAGGAGGAAGAAAGAAAATACATCAGGGAATGTGCCTGGGTTTGTGATACCCTCCTCCTTGGCCCCCTGCCCTGGACTCCCAGGACCCCTGCCCCTCTTTAGGACTAACTGCTGTTTTTCGCTTCTGTAAACTGCTTCATTGCTTGGCTGAAAGGACAAACTGTACTGACCCCATTTTGATTAGCTGTTTCAGACAAGCGTGAACATGCCCAGGCATACTGTAATCTCCACCTACCACCCCCACCCCAGGA
>NW_008359817.1:318479-320349 GCF_000622305.1 Nannospalax galili | reverse complement strand
AATAAAGACTCTTTGTTCTTGCATGCTCTCTGGACTCTGTGGTAATTCTTGGGGATCTGTTCTCTGGGCACAACATTTGGGGACTCGTCCAAGACCCCCCCCACTGGACCCCAGAGTGCAGAGTCTACCTGATCCGATTGGTGAGTGTCTCTTGTCCTTGTGTCTTTCATTCCTGCACGCTTCTGGTTTGGTTTTGGGGCCCAGTTTCAAGATTGCCTGTTGGAAGTCCAGGTGGAAGCACTGGAAGGCCCCAGGCTGTGGGACTCGAGAGACATCCCGACCCACCTCATAAGGATTAGATTCCCTTGGTAGACTTGGAAGGATGGAGTGGGTCACACCCACCAGGAGCCAAGAGGCCATCATCCTATTTTCAGTTTAAGGTGCCAATTAACCGTGTGTTGTTTTTCTGTGTGTTTGTGCTTTTTGTTGTGTTTGTGACTCTTACTGTGTTGGAAGAAATGGGAAAGAACCAAGTAACTCCTCTCAGCCTTTTTCAGGATCACTTCTCAGAATTCAAAGCCCAGGCTGATAGCCTGGGGTTAGGAGTAAAGAAAGGGAAGCTCTTTGTGTTTTGCAGGAATGAATGGCCAACTTTTGGAGCAGGCTGGCCTGAAGAGGGAATGTTTGACCTGCCTACCATCTACAGAGTAAAGGATATAATTTATGGCCGTCCAGGCTACTCTGATCAGGACCCTCATATCACGACTTGGTAGGTTATGGTGGAGGAGCCTCCAAAATGGTTAAAGCCATTCCTTCCTCCTCCCCCCAATGGCTCAAAGCCAACTGTCATTGCCCTATGTGAGGATGAGCGGCAGAGAAATGAAACTAAACCCTCCGCCCCCCTCTACCCTGTCTTGCAAAGAGGCACAGGGAAAGAACCCCTGCTTGAGCCACCTCTTTATCAGCCTGTTCCACAAGCAGAACCTCAGGATGTTCCAGGGGAGGCGGAGGCAGCCCCACCCCGGGAGGCAGAAGGACACCCTCCCCAGACACGGAGGAGAGTCCAGAGGGGGCAGCCACGGCCGGAGGCAGACTCTACTGTCCTCCCTCTCCGGGCCGTGGGGCCCCTCACTGAAGCAGGGGATCAGCAGATGCAGTATTGGCCATTTGCAACTGGTGACCTTTATAATTGGAAGTTACAGACAGCTAAATTTTCTGAAAAGCCCCAAGGTTTAATTGATTTGTTAGAATCTGTCTTGTTCACCCACCAACCCACGTGGGATGATATTCAGCAGCTTTTACAGGTCCTGTTCACCACTGAGGAGAGAGACCGGATTCAAGTTGAAGCCTGCAAATTCGTCCCTGGGGTGGATGGGAATCCTACCACCAATCAGGCCCTGATTGATGAAGCTTTCCCTCTAGCTAGACTGAATTGGGACTTCAATATGGCTGAAGGTAAGGAGAGGTTCCAAGTCTACTGCCAGACTCTAATGGGGGGTGTCTGGGCAGCTGCAAGGCACCTGACCAATTTGGCCAAGATTAGTGATATACAGCAGGGGAAGGTAGAAATGCCAGCAGCATTTCTAGAAAGGATTCTAGAGGTGTTCTGTACCTATACTCCTGCCCCCGGCCAGCGGGGTCTTCAACATGGACCTGAGGAGAGAACCGACAAAACTGCTTCATTGCTTGGCTGAAAGGACAAACTGTACTGACCCCATTTTGATTAGCTGTTTCAGACAAGCGTGAACATGCCCAGGCATACTGTAATCTCCACCTACCACCCCCACCCCAGGAGGCTATAGATCAAGCAAATCCAGGCATATAGCAGCCTTGTAAGGTAGGAACAGGGACTTCTGGACCCACAGATAACAGTCAGCACATTCCACAGCCCTGAGGGTAGCACCCACCAATGAGAGATCTCCAGGACTAC
>NW_008359817.1:313879-317613 GCF_000622305.1 Nannospalax galili | reverse complement strand
GAGGCAGAGCCCTCTTCGTCTTGTGGGGAGGTATCTTTAGCCTTGGTTGTCTGTAGGGCTTTACTCTGTGTGACGGGAAAAGCATGGAGGGTCCTCTTATATTTGGAGCCATCTTTATTAGGAGCCCTTTTTGGGATGGCCTCTAGGGAAGCACTAGATAATTCCAAATCAAGGGCTCTGAGCTCCTTAATTAATTGTAAATGTTTTCTTTTTTGTTGAAGGATATTTCTTAAAGAGGCGGTCCTTTTGGAGAGCCTCACCTTAGCCTTATCTATGTATTCTGAAACATTGTCCAGATCGAGGACAGGGGCACAAAAAGGGGGTGCAGTAGCCATAGCAGGACAATTATTAGTATAGGGATGTGGTCTTTTTACTGGAAAAGCTGAAAGCATGGGGGGCCAATCAGGGTTAGGTTGTTGAGTAGCCTTTTTTCAGGGAAAAGGGCTTCCTCAGAGGGAGAGTCCTCTACCAGTATAAACTCTGGGGACTGTATAGATGTCCCAAGAGACGTGTAGGTGTGGGTTTGTGGTTTCTCTTGGGTATTAGAATCAGCAAGGGGGTTGGAGGCTGCCTGTATATTCAGGGCCTCTTTAGGCTCAATAGTGGGACCATCAGGTACTGGAATATTAATAGACATGGAGCTGCACATGGAGGGGGCCTTGAAAGCCTTTGAAGTGCCCTTTCACCCTCCTTGATGACCTCTTGGATATCGGGAAAATGATTATAAACCTTTAAAACATCATTGACTAAATTCCAGTAAGAAAAGGCCTGAACAGGAATTTTTTCTGGTCCAAAGGCTCTGTAATAATCCTGAAGACAATTACCCACTCTTCCCCATCTTTTTATATCAATAGTTCCTTCTTAAGGGAACCATGGGCAGATTTCTCCAACAAAATTAAAAACCTTACACAAATCTTTTTTCTTAACCCTAGTTCCTCGTGTCTTGAGGGACTCCTTGAGTCCTTGGAGGAATAAGTCATGGTTACTCAATGCTTGTCCCATGAATGTGCCACACTTGTTTACCTCTATCATCAGAGTGGTACAGTGTCTGGCTCTGCGGCGGTCCTGGGAGTCACAGCCGTGCATAGCAAACGGCGTTCGTCAGGTTCCTCATATCCCCAGCTCCACGTTGGGCGCCAGTTGCCCCCAGCCAGCGGGGTCTTCAACATGGACCTGAGGAGAGAACCGACAAAAGGAAGGACAAGAGACACGAGAAATGAGAGCAAGACAGGTGGTCTGATCAAGCTCTGAAATTTTTATTTTTCTGTTTGCTATATAACAAGTAAAGGGAGGAAGCGAAGCTAGGGGTGGGGAAATTTCAAGAATGAGGTAATCTGTAAAAAGGGGGAAGTGTTGCTAAGGTTACTAGGGTTGCTCAACCTGGTTTCTGAGAGATGGTTGATGGTTGCTTATCTAAATGGTGCAACCTGAGGTGGTTTCAGTGTAATCTGACTTAAGCAACTGTTGGCTCCTGGCATACTCCCATGGACCCAGAAGTGCCTGAAAATAAAAATGCAGTGACCCTGGTGTTCGTGAACCAGTCAGCCCCCAATATTAGGCACAAATTGCAGAAATTGGACAGACTGGCCGATAAAACCTTGCAGAACTTCTGGTGGTGGCTGAGAAAATTTAAAGTCACTGAGAGAGTCCTGAGGACAAACAGGCCCGGGTTGCCGCCGCTGCCAGCACCAAGCAGACCCGTGACTTTGACCTATAAAAGGCTTCCCCTGCAATCGGGGCTCTCGGTTCAGCTTGGTGGGCAAATGCCATAATTCTTTTTGGCTGATTGCTCTGGGAGCCTGAGCTTAAGCCCGAATAAAGACTCTTTGTTCTTGCATGCTTTCTGGGCTCCGTGGTGATTCTTGGGGATCTGTCCACTGGGCACAACATTTGGGGGCTCGTCCGGGATCTCCAAGACCCCCCCCACCCCACCCCCACACATGGGACCCCAGAGCGCTGAGTCTGCCTGATCCGATTGGTGACTGTCTCTTGTCTTTGTGTTTTTCGTTCCTGAGCGCTTCTCATTTTATTTTTGGGCCCAGTTTCAAGATTGCCTGTTGAAGGTCTCGGCGGACAGATGTGCTGGAAGGCCCAGGGTGTGGGACTCAGGAGATGTCCCGGACCCACCTGATAGGGATTGGATTCCCTTGGTAAACTTGGAAGGATGGAGTGGGTCGTGCCTGCCAGGAGGCGAGAGGCCATCGTCCTATATTCAGTTTAAGGCTCCAATTAACCTTGTGTTATTTTTCTGTGTGTTTGTGCTTTCTGTTGTGTTTGGGACTCTTACTGTGTTGGAAGAAATGGGACAGAACCAAGTAACTCCTCTCAGCCTTTTTCAGGATCACTTCTTGGTATTCAAAGCCCAGGCTGATAGCCTGGGGTTAGGAGTAAAGAAAGGGAAGCTCTTTGTGTTTTGCAGGAATGAATGGCCAACTTTTGGAGCCAGCTGGCCTGAAGAAGGAACATTTGACCTGCCTACCATCTACAGAGTAAAGGACATAATTTATGGCCATCCAGGTCACCCTGATCAGGTCCCTTACATCACGACTTGGCAGGTTATGGTGGAAGAGCCTCCAAAATGGTTAAAGCCGTTCCTTCCTCCTCCCCCTGGCTCAAAGCCAACTGTCCTCACTCTATGTGATGAGCGGCAGAGAAATGAAACTAAACCCTCTGCCCCCCTCTACCCTGTCTTCCAAGGAGGCACAGGGGAAGAACTCCTGCTTGAGCCACCCCCCCCATCAGCCTGTTCCACAAGCAGAACCTCAGGACGTTCCAAGGGAAGCAGAGGTAGCCCCACCCCGGAAGGCAGAAGGACACACTCCCCAGACACAGAGGATTGTCCAGAGGGGGCAGCGACGGCCGGAGGCAGACTCTATTGTCCTCCCTCTCCAGGCCGTGGGGCCCCTCACTGAAGCAGGGGACCAGCAGATGCAGTATTGGTCATTTGCATCTAGCGACCTTTACAATTGGAAGTTACAGACAGCTAAATTTTCTGAAAAGCCCCAAGGTTTAATTGATTTGTTAGAATCTGTCTTGTTCACCCACCAACCCATGTGGGATGATATTCAGCAGCTTTTGCAGGTCCTATTCACCACTGAAGAAAGGGACCAGATCCAGGTTGAAGCCCGCAAGCTGCTCCGTGAGGTGGATGGGAATCCTACCACCAATCAGGCCCTGATTGATGAAGCCTTCCCCCTGGTCAGGCCGAATTGGGACTTCAATGTGGCTGAAGGTAAGGAGAGGCTCCGGGTCTACCGCCAGACTCTAATGGGGGGTCTCTGGGCAGCCACAAGGCAACCGACCAATTTGGCCAAGATTAGTGATGTGCAGCAAGGGAGAATCACCTGCAGCATTCCTAGAAAGGATCCTTGAGGCGGTCTGTACCTATACCCCAATGGACCTGGAAGCACCCAAGAATAAGAATGCAGTGATCCTGGCATTCGTGAACCAGTTAGCACCCGATATTAGGCGCAAATTGCAGAAATTGGACAGACTGGCAGATAAAACCCTGCCGGAGCTTCTGGCAGTGGCTGAGAAAGTCTACAATCATCGAGGGAGTCCTGAGGACAAGGAGGCCTGGGTTGCTGCCACTGCCAGTGCCAAGCAGACCTGTGACTTTGCCAAGATTCTCCTGGCCACATCGACCAGGTCCCCAGGTGAAAGAGAATGCCAGTTGCAATGCCTATCTGCTGAACACCAGTTGCAATGCCTATCCGCCCAGAAGGGCAACCAAA
>NW_008359817.1:312399-313653 GCF_000622305.1 Nannospalax galili | reverse complement strand
CCGGTCAGAACTCAATATTAGGTGTAAATTGCAGAAATTGGACAGACTGGCCAATAAAAACCTTGCCAAAACTTCTGGCGATGGCTGAGAAAGTTTACAATCACCGAGAGAGTCCTGAGGACAAACAGGCCCAAGTCGCCACTGCTGCCAGCGCTAAGCAGACCCGCAAGTTTTCCAAGATTCTCCTGGCCATGTCAACCAGGTCCCTGGGTGAAAGAGAATGCCAGATGCAACACCTATCTTCTGAACAAGGTAGGAAATGCCCAGAAGGGCGACCAAAATTGCTAAGAAACCAATGCGCCTATTGTAAGAAAATGGGCCATTGGAGAAAGGAATGTCCAGAAAGACTGGCTGGACAGGAGCAGGTCCATGAAGGAATACAATTCCTGGAGCTTGGGGAATGGAGTGAATAGGGAGGATGGGGTTCAGATCCCCTCCCCGAGCCCAGGGTAACTCTCAGAGTGGAGGGGACACCCATGAGTTTCCATGTAGACACAGGTGCTCAATATTCAGTATTAACAGAGACCCAAGGGAAATTATCAAACAAAACGTCCTGGGTACAGGAAGCGACTAGCGACTGGCATAAACCAATATTCATGGACCACCTGAAGGAAAGTGGACCTAGGCATGGGCCAGGTGTCCCACTCCTTCCTAGTCATGCCAGATTGCCCCTACCTACTCTTAGGTAGAGACTTGCTTACCAAAATTGGAGCCCACATCCATTTTTCACCTAATGGGGTTGATTTAATAGATAAAGGGGGCCACCCCATTCAGGTACTGACCTTGCGACTGGAAGATGAGTACTGACTGCACCAAAGGCCTGGCGATAATTTATGGCCGTCCAGGCCACCCTGATCAGGTCCCTTACATCACGACTTAGCAGGCTATGGTGGAGGAGCTTCCAAAATGGTTAAAGCCATTCCTTCCTCCTCCCCCAACTGGCTCAAAGCCAACTGTCCTTGCCTTACATGAGGATGAGTGGCAGAGAAATGAAACTAAACCCTCCGCCCCCCTCTACCCTGTCTTGCAAAGAGGCACAGGGAAAGAACCCCTGCTTGAGCCACCTCTTTATCAGCCTGTTCCACAAGCAGAACCTCAGGATGTTCCAGGGGAGGCGGAGGCAGCCCCACCCCGGGAGGCAGAAGGACACCCTCCCCAGACACGGAGGAGAGTCCAGAGGGGGCAGCCACGGCCGGAGGCAGACTCTACTGTCCTCCCTCTCCGGGCCGTGGGGCCCCTCACTGAAGCAGGGGA
>NW_008359817.1:307537-312322 GCF_000622305.1 Nannospalax galili | reverse complement strand
TAGGAGTAAAGAAAGGGAAGCTCTTTGTGTTTTGTAGAAGTGTATGGCCAACCTTTGGAGCTGGCTGGCCTGAAGAGGGAACGTTTGACCTGCCTACCATCTACAGAGTAAAGGATATAATTTATGGCCATCCAGGCCACCCTGATCAGGTCCCTTACATCACAACTTGGCAGGTTGTGGTGGAGGAACCTCCAAAATGGTTAAAGCCATTCCTTCCTCCTCCCCCCACTGGCTCAAAGCCAACTGTCCTCACCCTATGTGAGGATGAGCGGCAGAGAAATGAAGCTAAACCCTCTGCCCCCCTCTACCCTGTCTTGCAAGGAGGCACAGGGGAAGAACTCCTGATTGAATCACCCCACATCAGCCTGTTCCACAAGCAGAACCTCAGGAAGTTCCAGGGGAGGCGGAGGCAGCCCCACCCCAGGAGGCAGAAGGACACCCTCCCTAGACACAGAGGAGAGTCCAAAGGGGGCAGCCACTGCCGGTGGCAGACTCTACTGTCCTCCCTCTCCAGGCCATGGGGCCCCTCACTGAAGCAGGGGACCAGCAGATGAAGTATTGGCCATTTGCAACTAGTGACCTTTACAGTTGGAAGTTACAGACAGCTAAATTGTCTGACAAGCCTCAAGATCTAATTGATTTGCTAGAACCTGTTTTGTTCACCCACCAGCCCACTTGGGGTGATATTCAACAGCTTTTGCAGGTCCTGTTCACCACTGAAGAAAGAGACCGGATCCAGGTTGAAGCCCACAAGCTGGTCCCTGGGGTGGATGGGAATCCTACCACCAATCAGGCCCTGATTGATGAAGCCTTCCCCCTGGTCAGGCCGAATTGGGACTTCAATGTGGCTGAAGGTAAGGAGAGGCTCCGGGTCTACCGCCAGACTCTAATGGGGGGTGTCCGGGCAGCTGCAAGGCGACGGACCAATTTGGCCAAGATTAGTGATGTCAGCAAGGGAGGGCAGAATCACCCGCAGCATTCCTAGAAAGGATCCTTGAGGCGGTCTGTACCTATACCCCAATGGACCTGGAAGCACCCGAGAATAAGAATGCAGTGATCCTGGCATTCGTGAACCAGTTAGCACCCGATATTAGGCGCAAATTGCAGAAATTGGACAGGCTGGCTAATAAAACCTTGCCAGAACTTCTGGTGGTGGCTGAGAAAGTTTACAATCACTGAGAGAGTCCCAAAGACAAACAGGACCGGGTTGCCGCCGCTGCCAGTGCCAAGCAGACCCGTGACTTTGCCAAGATTCTCCTGGCCACGTTGACCAGGTCCCTGGGTGAAAGAGAACACCAACTGAGACACCTATCTGCTGAATAAGGTAGGAAATGCCCAGAAGGGTGACCAAAATTGCTGAGAAACCAATGCTCCTATTGTAAGAAAATGGGCCATTGGAGAAAGGAATGTCCAGAAAGACTGGCTGGACAGGAGCAGGTCCATGAAGGAATACAATTCCTGGAGCTTGGGGAATGGAGTGAATAGGGAGGATGGGGTTCAGATCCCCTCCCCGAGCCCAGGGTAACTCTCAGAGTGGAGGGGACACCCATGAGTTTCCATGTAGACACAGGTGCTCAATATTCAGTATTAACAGAGACCCAAGGGAAATTATCAAACAAAACGTCCTGGGTACAGGAAGCGACTAGCGACTGGCATAAACCAATATTCATGGACCACCTGAAGGAAAGTGGACCTAGGCATGGGCCAGGTGTCCCACTCCTTCCTAGTCATGCCAGATTGCCCCTACCTACTCTTAGGTAGAGACTTGCTTACCAAAATTGGAGCCCACATCCATTTTTCACCTAATGGGGTTGATTTAATAGATAAAGGGGGCCACCCCATTCAGGTACTGACCTTGCGACTGGAAGATGAGTACTGACTGCACCAAAGGCCTGGCGCACAGCCAATGGAGGAGACTTCTGTTTGGCTGCAGGAATTTCCCTTGGCCTGGGCCAAGACTGGGGGTGGGGTGGGGCTGGCAGTCCATCGGCCACCCATCTGGGTAGAGCTGAAACCAGGAGCATTTCCTGCTCAGGTGAAGCAGTACTCCATGTCACATGAGGCCAGAGCAGGGATTACTCCACACATCCAGAGGTTAAGAGACCAGGGCGTCCTAGTGCCCTGTCAGTCTGCATGGAATACACCTCTCCTCCTGGTAAAGAAGCCAAACTCAAATGATTACCAGCCAGTACAGGGCCTGAGAGAAGTAAATAAATGGGTCATGGATATTCACCCCATGGTGCCTAATCCTTATACCCTTTTGAGCTCTCTGCCACCCTCCAGGGGCTGGTATACTGTACTAGATTTAAAAGATGCCTTCTTTAGCCTGCCCTTAGCCAAGGATAGTCAGCCATTTTTTGCCTTTGAATGGCAAGATCCGGAGGTCAGTTTCAATGGACAGCTGACCTGGACTTGCCTACCTCAGGGATTCAAGAACTCACCCACTCTCTTTGATGAGGCACTTCGTGAAGATCTGGGTGAGTACAGGCTGGAACACCCCCGGCTCACCCTATTGCAGTACGTAGATGACATCCTGATAGCTGTTGCTGATGCTCCAGTATGTCAGCAAGGAACTAGGGATTTGTTGGCAACTCTGGGAAGGCTACGATATCGGGCATCCACTAAAAAGTCACAAATGTGTCGTCGAGAAGTGATTTATCTAGGGTACATTCTAAAGGAAGGACACAGATGGCTCACAGATGCCAGGAAAGAAACGGTGCTGAAAATTCTGGTCCCCAGCTCCCAGAGAGCAGTGAGGGAGTTTCTGGGATCAGCAGGGTTTTGCCATCTCTGGATCCCAGGGTTTGCTGAATTGGCTAAGCCTCTCTATGAGGTACAAAAGAGAATGAGACTTTCAGTTGGACAGGGGAGAAAGGGCCTTTAATTAAATTAAGCAAGCCCTCCTGATGGCCCCGGCTTTGGGGCTTCCCAACGTCACCAAGCCTTTCCACCTCTACATCAATGAGAAGAAAGGAATAGCCAAAGGACACCTGACTCAAATGTTAGGACCCTGGAATAGACCAGTGGCATACTTGTCTAAGAAACTTTATCCAGTAGCCACAGGATGGCCACCATGTCTGCGGATTATAGCTGCTACTGCCCTTCTAGTCAAGGATGCAGATAAGTTGACATTAGGGCAAGAACTGCACATCACCACTCCTCATGCTATTGAAGGAGTTCTTAAGCAGCCACTGGACTGCTGGTTGAACAACGCCCAAATAACCCATTATCAGAGCTTACTTCTTAACCCTGTAAGAATTCAGTTCCTCCCAAGCACCACCCTTAACCCAGCCACCCCGCTGCCTGACCCCTGACTTGGATGTGCCCCTGCACAATTGTGCGGGGATCCTGAGCCAGGTACATGGGCTCAGAAATGGCCTGACCAATAGTCCACTCTCCATTGCAGAAGCTACTTGGTTCACCGACGATAGTGGTTTCATGAAGGATGGACAGAGGTATGCAGGGGTGGCAGTGGTAACTGAGACTGAGACTGTTTGGGCAGCGGCTTTGCCTGCAGGGACCTTGGCTCAGAGGGTCAAGCTGATAGCCCTGACCGAGGCTCTTAGGCTTGTAAAAGACAGGAGGCTGAACGTGTACACGGACAGCCGATATGCCTTTGCTACGGCACATGTGCATGGAGTCATCTACCAGGAAAGGGGGCTGCTCACAGTGGAAGGAAAAACTATTAAAAATAAACTGGAAATTCTGGACCTGTTGGTGGCTCTATGGCTACCTAAGAAACTGGCTATTATCCACTGCCCTTGGGCACTAGAAAGCCAACACGCTCATAGCTTGAGAAAATCAGAGGCAGACTGGGTTGCCAAAGAAGTAGCTTTGGAGGCTTTCCAGATTTTTCCAATCCAACTGCCAGACCCTGCCCCACCCCCCGTCCTACCTGATCATCCTCATTACTCCCAAGAGGATATGAAGCTGATACACAGACTCCCCATGACCCAAAAGATCGATGCTTGGTGGCATACAGGAGACTGTAAAATTATTCTGCCAAATGACTTAGTCAAAGACCTCCTCACATATATCCACAGAATCACTCATCTTGGCACCAGGAAAACGGCTGATCTTTTAAGAAATGCTCATTTAAAAGTCCTGAATCTCTGCCCACTTGTTGATGCAGTAGCCTCTGCATGTCTTAGTTGGAAGCTGACCAACACTGAGACCCATCCTAAGGAACAAGGGGCTTGAATGAGGGGCTCTAGACCTGGGGCCCACTGGGAGATGGACTTTACAGAAATTAAGCCAGGCAAGTATGGTTACAAATATCTACTAGTTCTGGTAGACATTTTTTCAGGATGGACTGAAGCCTTCCCCACCAAGCATGAGACTGCTCAGGTGGTGGTCAAGAAATTGCTGGAGGACATTTTACCCAGGTATGGCATCCCAGCCCTTCTGAGCTCTGACAATGGGCCAGCCTTTGCTTCACAGGTAACCCAGGAATTAGCTAGGATGTTGGTGGCAAAATGGAAATTACATTGTACATATAGGCTCCAGAGCTTGGGACAGGTAGAGAGGATGAATAGAACTCTAAAAGAGACCCTTACCAAATTAACCATGGGGACTGGTGGGGACTGGGTGGCTCTCCTTCCCTTCGCCCTGTATAGGGTATGAAACTCACACTACTTTTTAGGATTAACCCCCTATGAAATTGTGTTTGGAAGACCCTCTCCTATCCTCCCCAGTCTGAGAACTGAACTAATTGCTGAATTTGATAACTGACAGTTGCTTGATTCTCTAGAAGCGGTGGCTCGGGCACATAGGGAAGTATGGCCC
>NW_008359817.1:286576-307174 GCF_000622305.1 Nannospalax galili | reverse complement strand
AGGATATGGACAATCCCCTCAAGCTAAGGCTCTGCCACTCTTGATGTTTACCCTGCTGTTTGGAATGAATGTATGTATAACTACTAACTCTCATCAACCTTACAATCTCACCTGGCAGCTCCTGGACACCTCTACTGGAGACATCTTGGTCCAGACATCCAAGATTTTCCCACTAAACACCTGGTACCCAGAGCTAGGCTTCGACCTCCACTGCTTGCTCTCTGGACAGAGCCATTGGGGGCTGCATCATGGTTATTACTATGTCTGTCCTGGGAACAGAGGAAGAGACTGGGGGAAATGATGTGGGGGAGCCAGTGGTTATTTTCATAAATCCTGGGTCTGTGTGAGCATGGGAGACATCTATTGGACAGCCCCTGTTAAAGATGATCTTATCAAGGTTGTCTGTAATAACACCCCTGATGCCATTTATCACGGGGGGGGGAGGGTTAGAACATGTCCTACAAAAACAGGCTGCAACCCTGTTAAGGTGGTGTTCACTGATGCAGGAAAAAGAGACACCACTTGGGAGGTAGGGAAAATGTAGGGATTGAGAACTCTCAACCCAAGCCCAGGGGGGTTCTTCACTATTATCCTCAGAAAGGAAACCCTGACCTCTCTGATACCCCAAGGTGTTGGCCCCCATCTGGTCTTAGTACCCCTAGAACCCAACTCCAGCCCTAAGCCCCCGCCTCCAAGGGAAATACAACAGTCTTTGGGAGAACAGCAGTAGCCGCGGGGACGCCTACAGCTTCACCCTCAGACCATCCTATTTGGCCGCTGGTCACCTCCACGTTCGAGGTGCTCAATGCCTCCAAGCCAAACCTGTGGAGTGCTGGCTCTGTTTGAGTGCCCAGCCACCCTTCTATGTGGGCATAGCTGTAATAGGTAATTACTCCTGAGTTAATAGTAACCAATGCACCTGGGGACAGCAAGGAAAACTTTCTCTCCAGCAAGTAACTGGGACAGGGACCTGTGCCCTGCCCCCTGATGCCCAGGCCCCACCAGGGCTATGTAACCACGTCGTAGTCTCTGTTTCAAATGATACTTATTACTCTGCCACTTCTGGATGGTGGGCTTGTTCTACTGGTTTGACCCCCTGCACTCATGGGACCGTTCTTAATAACATGAAAGGTTACTGTGTCATGGTACAGCTATTCCCCAAGATGACTTACTATGAGGAGACCCAGATGGAACTAGCCTACACACCCCTTTCCGCCCCCAGAACTAAGAGAGCCATGGGGCAGCAGCCATTTTGTTATCCTCCTTGATTGGTCTAGGTATAGCTGGAGTGACTGGAGTGGGAACCTCGGCCTTAATTTTACAGGACCAAAACTACAAAGTTCTCCAGGTAGCGATGGATGCAGACCTCAGGAGTCTAGAACACCTGTAACTAAATTAGAACAAGCCCTAAACTCATTAGCTAAGGTCGCCTTACAGAATAGAAGAGGTCTTGACCTCCTTCTTATGCAACAAGGGGGCTTGTGTGCAGCCTTTAAAGAAGAATGTTGCTTTTATGCTAACCATTCTGGTGTGATTAGAGAGTCTTTGGCTCTGCTCAGGAAATGTATCAAGGATAGAGAACAAAAAGACCCTGGGTGGTATGAACAGCTGTTTAATTGGTCTCCCTGGCTCACCACCTTGCTCTCAGCCTTAGCTGGACCCATAATCCTCCTCCTATTAATGTTAGCTATTGGGCCATGTATCATCAATCGGCTGACTGCCTTTATTAGAGAACGGGTGAGTACGGTACAGCTCATGGTCCTGAGGTCCCAGTATCAACCATTAGAACCCCCAATTAGGGACCCCAACCCAGACCCATGATTGGGTCTTCTCTGTTACAAGGAGAGGGGGAAATGTGATACCCTCCTCCTTGGCCCCCTGCCCTGGATTCCCGAGACCCCTGCCCCTCTTTAGGACTAACTGCTCTTTTTTGCTTCTGTAAACTGCTTCATTGCTTGGCTGAAAGGACAAACTGTACTGACCCCATTTTGACTAGCTGTTTCAGACAAGCCTGAACATGCCCAGGCACGTTGTAATCTCCACCTACCACCCCCACCCCAGGAAGCTATAGATCAAGCAAGTCCAGGCATATAGCAGCCTTGTAAGGTAGAAACAGGGACTTCTGCACCCACAGATAACAGCACATTCCACAGCCCTGAGGGTAGCACCCACCAATGAGAGACCTCCAGGACTACATCCCTTGTAACCAATCAATTCAAAAGTGTGTTGGCACGCCCGGGCTCCTTGGACCAATCGAGATATGACTCTATTATTCTCCTCCTCTCTTTGTCTAAAACCTATAAAAGGCTTCCCCTGCAATCGGGGCTCTCGGTTCAGCTTGGTGGGCGAATGCCGTAATTCTTTTTGGCTGATTGCTCTGGGAGCCCGAGCTTAAGCCCGAATAAAGACTCTTTGTTCTTGCATGCTTTCTGGACTCCGTGGAGATTATTGGGGGTCCGTCCACTGAGCACAACAGGTTCATTTAGGTGAATGGCATCCAGGCTCTGTGGCTAAAGTGACCAATCTATTAGTTTATTCATCTGTAAAATGGAAACAATGCTGTTATAGGACTCAAAGAGATTTTGTGAGGACACAGAGTCAGTCACATAATTTGACTGCTTTATTTGCATTCCTGCCCCTCTTTAGGACTAACTGCTCTTTTTCGCTTCTGTAAACTGCTTGATTGCTTGATTGAAAGGACAAACTGTATTGACCCCATTTTGACTAGCTGTTTCAGGCAAGCATGAACATGCCCAGGCATGTTGTAATCTCACCTACCACCTCCACCCCAGGAGACTATAGATCAAGCAAGCCCAGGCATATAGCAGCCTTATAAGGTAGGAACAGAGACTTCTGGCCCCACAGATAACAGCACATTCCACAGCCCTGAGAGTAGCACCCACCAATGAGAAACCTCCAGGACTATATCCCTTGTCACCAATCAATTCAAAAGTATGTTGGCACGTGCGGGCTCTTTGAACCAATCAAAATATAACTCTATTATTCCCCTCCTCCCTTTGTCTGAAACCTATAAAAGGCTTCCTCCCCTGCAATTGGTGCTCTCAGCTCAGCTTGGTGGGCGAATGCCATAATTCTTCCTTGCTGATTGCTCTGGGAGCCCGAGCTTAAGCCCGAATAAAGACTCTTTGTTCTTGCATGCTTTCTGGACTCCGTGGAGATTATTGGGGGTCCGTCCACTGAGCACAACAGGTTCATTTAGGTGAATGGCATCCAGGCTCTGTGGCTAAAGTGACCAATCTATTAGTTTATTCATCTGTAAAATGGAAACAATGCTGTTATAGGACTCAAAGAGATTTTGTGAGGACACAGAGTCAGTCACATAATTTGACTGCTTTATTTGCATTTACATTTATCTCTAAGGCCAGTGCTTCCAGATCAATTAGACTGTTGTGGAATGGCCTGTAGCTGCTTCCCTTTGAGAAGGTATTTAACAAACTTGGGAGGTTGCAGGAGGAGAGTAATTCAGAGGGACCCCTAGCTTCCTGGAGATCTCAGAAACTCCAGGTACAGAGAAGGAGCCCCCCTAGATGGCCTGGTGCATGGTTGAGAGAGAATAGTTTTGTCAGGAATCTCACCTGCTGAATCTCAGCAGGACTGTTGCTCAGAAAACTTCTCCTCTCCTTTCTAACTTTCTGATGCAAGTAAATATCCTGCTTTTTCTGCAAATAGTTTGGAAATAAGCAAGAAAAAGACAAGATAGGAAACACAATGTGTTGCCTCAGACTGTTTCTGAAAGAAATGCTTTACAAAAGTAGAGAGGCCTTTTTTCTCTGTGATATGCTTGCTCTGGCCTGTGTGAACTGAATGGGCACCCTCATCAGAACTGACATATCAGAGAGTTCCTAGTTGTGAGGTAATGTCTTCCTATTTTACTTCATACTACGATTCACTCGTAGATTCTTACATTCATTCTGTAACTTTACTCACCATCTAAGATGCAGAGATGAATGCACCATGACCTCGGCAGAAAGAAAGAAGGGCAGATGCTGGGGTGTGTATCCACCATCCGGGCATAGAGTTCTGAGCACTGAGCAGGGATCCCACATGGCCTGAGACTCTCTTAGGGAATTTCCCAAGAGGTGAGAGTTGAAATATTCTTGAGGAATGGGAAAGAATTCTCAATTGTCTGGGCATAGTAAATGAGAGACAAGGGAAGGATTTCAGGCAGAGGAAAGCCCACTTGCAAAACCACAGGTGAGAACATGTGGGGATTCATGGGGTGGAAATGGAAAGCAAAGCTGTTTCAGAGGTGATGGAGTGCCGTCAGATGTCACTAACTAAATGTCACTTAGTGCCACAAAAGGATAGGAGCAGCACAGTCCTGTGACTTGATCGAATCACACCTCCACTAGGTTCCAAGGCACATTATCATGTGTTTAATCCTGTATTGAGAAGGGCCTATTGTCCTCTGTCCTCCAGGAAATGCTGCACAGTCAAAACAGCTCTGTACATTCCATCCTCTTACAACTGGCAGCGTGGCTGAAGCTGTGCTTTGTCTTGTAGTTATGATCCATGACAATTACATTACCAAGAATAACAGTTCTTAGAGCAAGAGCGACAAATTTATCACTGGCGCTTAAATCAACGCCCAGTCACTTAAATAAATATCCTCTTGCCTAAATTACTTTCTCTGTCAGTGTCTGTGAGAGACATGCCTGGGAGCTTTTGTTTGACGCTAGAAATGAAGACCCAAGGGATGGGTGAAATGAAAGAGAAGTTTTCCACATACCTTGAATATCGATGCTATGAGCTAAGTGGAGTATCTCTGAATACCTAAGGAAAAAGCATTTGACTCCAGGGCATGAACAGCTATCCCACTCACCTGGATATGGAAATCTTCTAGAAGAAAAAAGTCACAGAGCACCACAGAATCCATTGTAGCACATGTCAATTTGGGGCAGCTGGGAGCACTGTGAATGTCCGATAGGTGGGTTCTTAAGTCTTGCCAGTCTTCAGCAACTCATTTCTTTTACAATGGGGGCAGCTGTGACTCCTCTCAGACTTGGTAGTGGATATTGGCTGATGGGACTCAACTAATGAGGCTAAAGGATCTTGTGAGTGGCTCTCTTTACTTTGTTTGGCCTTTAGTAAAAGTAATAACCAGCCTTATGTGGTAGTGTGCTAGGCATCAACTTCATGAAGGAAGTAGAGGATGAGAATGCTAGTTTAGGGGAATTAACTAACTCACCAAGGATGCTAGCCAATAAGTGATAGAGCTGTGTCTAACCCCAGGCAACTGATGCAAAATTCATGCTTTCCCATCACATCACACCATTTTCTGTGGTATCTGGACTTGGAGCCTAGGATTTGCATCCCAACCTCTTAAATTCCTAGATCTAATCTTTTACAGGACTCTCCCAGGGGACATTGAAGCAAGGGTTATCAAAGAGGCAAGGAGAGATGGAGAGAAAAACAGAAACCCTCTAAGAAGCATGCCTAAGATGCTGTGGCTAGGACAGAAGGCATCCAGGAATCTTCCACCATAAACACAGTGGTTTTGAGCCAGTCACTTAACCTCTCTGGCTATGCATCTGAAAGCTGAAAGGACGGGATCAGATGTTCTCTATGGTTTCATTCAGTCTCCCAATCTATAAATCTAATTTACTCAGCAAACATACAAAGAGATGTGATGGTGGTGATGGGGGAAAACAGCGGGATAGTTTTCACCAGCAGGATCTAATCCAGTTTGAGGTTTCTATTACGGGGATATGTTAGTTGGGTCTCTGTAGACTGCAATTAGAAAAACCCAACCTCAACCAAGCCACTTATATTAGCTGGGAGATTTATTGATTTTGTGACTGGGCTACATCATGAACTCAAAGATTGGGAGGAATATGGGCTTCAGGAAGGGATTCTGCAACTGGGACTAAAAGACCCCATATCTCCATCCCTACACCTCTGCTGGGTACTTTTATCCTCTTGAAGAATGTTTACCTCTCCAAGTGGAAGGACATAAATCTCTCTTCTATCTGAAGATATCTCAGTTAAGTCTGGAAAACTGATTTCTCCCATATGGGGTCTTAAGTTTGTTACTTTGTGTCACTATGACTAAAATACCTGAAAGAAACAAGAGGAGAAGGGTTTATGATTTTGGTTCAGCCCAAATTTCTTGGCCCCATGCACGTAGACAGAACATCCTTAGTGGCAGAATGTGGCACAGGACAGCTGTTCATATCGCGAAGGAAAGGCAAGGAGACTCCTGGCACAGAACTGGCTTTCTTCATTTTGCCCTTTACTTTATCCAGGCCACCAGCCATAGGATGGTGCCAAACATGTTTGGGGTGGGTCTTCTGCCCTCTGTTAATCCTTTCTGGAAACACCCTCAGAAACCTCAGAGGGTAGTTCTAAGCAGCTTTGAATCCAGTCAAGTTGACTAAGATTAAGTCTCACAGGTCCCACTGGACCATCAACTGCAGCCAAAGAGTGGAATCATGTAGTAGAGGTAATGTAAGCCCCATGTGACTTTGAGAGCAGAGAAGGACCATGGCCGCTAATAGGCGAGGTTGGATCTGCTGATGATAAGAATGGAGACTCCTCTTTATCCAAGGTGAAGGCTGAGTTGGAGAGGGGCAAAGGACACACACACCCTCACAGCAGTGACTGAATAGATTGACTAGAACATACACACATCTTTTAACAAATATTTTATTTATTATTTTTATTTATGTTTATGAGTGTATTGCCTGCATGTGTATAAATGCACCTGTGTTATGCAATGCCTGCAGGGGTCAGAAGAAGGTGTTGGATTCCCTGGAACTGGACAATTGTTAGCCACCAGGTGGGTGCTGGGAATCAAACCCGGGTCCTCTACGACAGCAGTCAGTGCTCTTAACCACTGAGCTATCTCTCCAGCCCCTAGAACACACATCTTAGCTTTTTGTCTGAGTGTAGTAGATTATATTTCATAAATGACTCTAATAACTTATTTGGGTAGACTCTATAGCTACTTTGAGAGATAATTCTAAATACTAGAGAAAGAAATCTAAAGAATTATTCCCCTTCCCTCCCTAAAAGATACACCCTTTCCTATGGGTATTTATGTGGTCCAATGTAAAATTAGATTGAAATTATTCTCCTCCAAAGTAAGTCTCCATTCAATTCCTAACTTTATAAAACTGTCATAAAGATTTTATCTAACCATTTTAGGGGCAGGCATTAAAAAGCACTCCTATATCTTACAAACCTTGAACCTCACACTTCCCCATTCCCAGACTGGAGCTTCAAGGCATTGCCGAGGCCGTGCTGCCAGTAGGATGTGATCTTGTCTGAGGGACCAAGGCACTTGAGGCTGAGGAAGAATTTTCTTTGTGTGAAACTGAGCTCCAACATGCTCTGTCACGCTTGGTGGAGTTGTTTATGGGCTACTTCCTTTCCATCCCAACCAGCAGACCCCTGGCTGCATTTCACAAGCTATTAAAAACATGAGTGTGTTCCCTTCTTGTGTGTGTGGCATCTAACCATTTATTTTGAATATTACATATTTGGAAAAGCATTCAAAATAGAAAATGACAGCTTTGAGGGATTTTCAGCATGCCCTTAGTGAACTAGATCTATAATCTGAAACATGCTCACATTATGCAGGAGTGACGGTCCTGGTCTGTTGCTATGACTTTTTTCAATACTTGAAAGCTCCAGTTTTGTATTCTCAAGGAATTGTGTTTTGATTTCTGTTTTCCTT
Organism: Nannospalax galili; assembly: GCF_000622305.1. NCBI lineage: Eukaryota > Metazoa > Chordata > Mammalia > Rodentia > Spalacidae > Nannospalax > Nannospalax galili. The sequence goes on along the minus strand of NW_008359817.1, from coordinate 299,475 downwards.
AGACAGTAGCAGAAACATCCCTTAATCATTCATGACCTTCCCTCCCTGTTTGTATTTTGGCTCCAAAGAGTTTTTCCTTTTCCAAAAATGCCCTCCAGACCATACAACATTTTTTTCTCAGTGTTCCTTAAACCAATACAATCTTTTGTTAAATGATGTTCTTACACTTTATGAGACACTTTCGGGAACATTTTATCATTTGATCCTCCTGTAAACCCTGTGAAATAGTTATCATTCTTTTCTCCACTTTATGAGTGAGGGAACTGAACTTCAGAGGGTTACACAAGGTGAAATTAGTACCCACGGTCTATGTCTAACAGTGTCTATGCCACTTAATTATCCATCCATCCACTTGAAAGCAATAATTTAACTCCAGTAATATCGTAAATAGGCATGCCTCTACCTCTAGAGCCTCTAGAAGCTCAGAGAAACTGGGTGGAATCCAATCATTAGGTTCTTAGAAGACGGCAGAAAGTGTGATCCTGTCTGAGGAGCTCCAGGCTGTCCCAGCTCCCACCAGCTGGCTCATGCACTGTACTAGGACTACTGCTTTCCCCAGGGAGGATGAGGCCAAGCTGATAGCTGTAGAACTGGTGTGTGTTGCGGGGACGTCTCTCTTCTCTTTGGCTCAGCTGACAGTGTTTCAGCCACACTGTTGTACTGATCAGCTCTTCCAGTTTTCTTTGCCTTTCCTTCATACTTACTCTTATTGGTTGCTGATTGTAATTGTCACAGGAAAGACAATTGCGTCCTAGTTGGAGATTGGCAAACATTCAAGAAAGGAGGGCCACAGGAACAGGACTTGCCTCAGAAGCAAGATAAATGAAGGGTTTTGCAAAATTCAGTAGTCAAGATAAATGGTGTTTTGATGCGAATATTTTAAAGATCAAAATTAACACAAAATTCTATGCTAACAATATGTCAAAAACTTAAGTATGGGGCAGACACTTCCAGTGCCCTTCAGGAGAAAGGACCCTGAAGCAAGAGCCATCAGCAGTCCTGCTCACTAGCCAGAGTCCTGCAATCCCACACAGGAGGTTGCATTTATTTGGGCAAGTCTCCCCCACAGCTCAAAACCCTCCTGTGTTCTTCCTCCTCAGTTATGGAAATTTCTTTCCTTACTTGTAACCTTGCCTTGCTGTTCCTCACTATCCCATAGTAGAATGCCCAGGGAGACCTGTCTGGAAATGGCCCTCCTAATAGCCAGTGGATGTTCCATGGAGCTGTGGAGACAGAGGCTTCAGTGGCTACATAAGCCTGATGGACATCTCATTGTATGGGCATGGTGAAGGAAGCAGGTGCTTGGAGGTTCCTTGGCAAATGCTTTTTGATTCCAAAGCCAGAATTCAAATGTTATGATTCATTACCACCACTTACTATTCTTATTAATGATAGATATGCCCACTTTGTGCAGCACATCTTTGACCTAGAACTTGAAATTCAATATGGGTATTAACCATAGAAGAATGAGTAGGAAAGTGGTTTCCCTGTTGGCTGTCACTTGACATACTTGCTTGGGTCTCCTTTAGTCTGGTTGCCAGTTAGTTGAAAGGAAAAGGAGAGTTGCTCAGTACCCAGTGCTACAGAGCAGTCATTTCGGGTATTTGTCTCTCAGCTGGTGTCAGGTGAACAGAGGACTGCCCAAAGGAGGTAGTGGCTGCTCTCTATCATCGCGTGTCTTTACATGAATCAACCTCTTTATGAGACTAGCTCTTCCCACTTGTACTCTTGTGGTAGACCACGCTGCCTGGCAGCCCTCCCTGCCCCTCAGGGCAAGCAGCCTCCAGAGAACTTGCTGATCAGTCCTCCCTGCCCCCTAAGATAAGCAACCTTTCCGATGATTCAAGATAAGCCTGAGCAACCACCAATTTCCTTAGCCTGCAACCAGACTCAGGACGCCAGGTCCCCTTATCCTAAGGGACATTCATTAACTCGTTGAGACAACACCTTCCCTCCTCCCCAGCTAACTTCCCGCTTCAGCCCATATAAGAATCCCCGTGGAAAAATAAACTTTGGCAGCTTGATCAGAGTTCTTTGTCTTGCTGTCCTTCTTCGTGTCTCTTGTCCCATCATTCCAGGTCCCTGGGAGTTCGAGTCTCAGTCTCCCGCCCTGCTGGCCGGGGCATACTCTCTCTCTTGAACCTTCTGTGAAGGGTGAGCAAAGCAAAACGTGGTCTCTGTCCTCCTCTGCTGTCTGAGGACTTCATACCTGACCTTCAAGATGGACATCCATTTGACGCATGATGGATTTCGGGGTAGGGATGGGCTGATTACTGTGCTTGATCTCTCAGGTTGAGATTCTAAGACTCATGTAGGCAGAGAAGCCAGAATGGCTGCTCTCTCTCATTGGGTCTTCTTAGCATGCTGCATCCCTGAGCAACCTATGATCTTACAGTAGCCTAGCATTTCAGCTGCTGGTCTGCAAAAAGGGACTGCATTTTCTGAACCCCAAATTCATTGAACCATAGTTTATAAATTTAATGGGAAGAAAGTCAACAGATACATAATGTCTACATTTATAGGGTACAATGTGATATTTCTATACATATAAATCTATATGTATATACATATTCATGTTAGTACACGCATGCATGCCCTTAGTTTATATATTTAATTTTTTTTTTGTTATTTGGCATGTGTGTGACAGTGTGTGGAGGTGAGAGGATAACTTTGTGTGGAGTTGGTTCTCTCCTTGAATCTGATAATTGGCAAACACCTCACATTTTTACCATTCTTTGTGGTCATTTCTCTACTAGCTATTTTGAAGTTTACAATTAAATGTGGTCAATCACAGTTATCCTACTGCACTGTAAGGGCATTAGACACTCTTATCTATTAACCACCTTAGAAGAGAGTAGTTTAAATCAGGAGTCTTTAGGAGATTTGATATAAATAGGAGATTTGATATAAATCTAAACATCTTTGATACATGTGTGGATTTAAAAATTATCAACTTTTATCAATATTAGGATTTATATTGATTTCATAAGTAACAGTGTTAAAATGTTTTCTGAAGACCAGAATGCTAAGGCAAGGGGCTGGAAGGATGGATCAGCAGTAATTGGCTGCTCTTTCAGGGACGCAGGTTTGGGTTCTAGCACCCACATAGTGGCTAACAAGCATCCATAATTCCAGTTCCAGGGTATCTGATGCCCTTGTCTGGCCTCTGCAAGCATTGCATGATAATGGTGCACTTAAAACATGCAGATAAAACTCACACATAAAATAAAAATCTAAAACATTAAAAAATGATAAAGCAAAATAGATGCTGTATCCACATATATGCATAGTGATGTCAATACGCAGACATAATCATGTCTGGTCGGTGGTCTTTGATGCACCCTTCCATACACATGGTGCCCGAGAACCTGGGAGGAATGCCTGGGCTCCTTATGACCTTTGTTCCTCCTTTTACCAAACCAAACTGCTGACCAGGTACTCCTGCCTGTGATGCAGACCATCTTGCCTATGCTGGCTCCTACCACTCTCCACATCAGGCCTGAGATTATGAGTCCATCTGCTTTCCTCTGTCCTAGTCACCCTCTGACAAAGTTCTGGTAAGTGCTCTCCTGTGGAGTTGCAAATCTGTTTTTTCTACCTCCTTTTCTCTCTCTTCTCTGTCCCTATCCTCTCCATTTCTTGCTCTCCCTCCTTCCTCTACCTTCCTACCTGGAGGTCTTCCCTTCTCTCTGGAGTATTTGACCTAGTTTCAAGTCATACTGGTATGCGGAACATCTTCCCATGCTGTGCTGGGGCCATCCTTCACTTGTCCTTGGGACACCTTGACAAGCAACTTGGGCTCTTTTCTCTCTGGGAATGGCAATTGTGACAGGGACGCCTCTCATGACTGCTGTTTATCTGGGAAGACCTCATCCTCTTCTTCCTCTCACTTGGCTAAGGATTAAGGCAACTCAGAAGCTCAGATTGCACCCCATTGGGCCTTGTCCTAGACTTCCTCCTTATCCCTTCCTGGTCTTGGACTTGTGCAGCTCTCTGCTTCATATTCTCTGTGACTTAGGTGGCCCCAGGAGCTTTCCACTGGGTCCCATTGGACCCCTTCCTTGCCATGGGCTTGGAGGTTCTCTGCCTTCCCTCATTCTCTCTTTTTGTCCTCTTCCAGTGTCTTTCTTCCTTATTTTGCTGGGGATGGTCTCTGATAGTGTTATTTTCTATCTAATTTTAGTTCTCTTTTTCTTCCATCTTTTACTCAAGGCTGTCTCTTGTCCTCTAACCAGTTATGGGTTCTCTGCACAGGTGAAATGGTCCAATCCGCCTCTTCCCACTCCCATAACATTTTTTCTGCTTCTGGACCCAGCTGCAGACATGTAGGTCTCTGTAAGTCTGCCAGCTTTTTAAAATTCTTCAGAGAAGTGTAATCTCCCCTTTTCTTCTTTATATCCCTTTTCTAAACATGATTTCTTTAATGCTTTGGGTTTCCCAGCATCTTGGACTTTACTATTCTCTAAAGCTTTCTTCTCCCTGCCATGTGGATGCCAGTCCACTACCCGTCTGACTTCCATGCAGGCTCTAAAACTGCATTTGCCTTATGGCTTTGTCCTAAAGCTTCTGTTTGGGTCCATTCTTGAATTGTTTCATAAATGAGAGTGAGAACCCCTTAGGGGGTGCCCTTTCTCCCTGTGTCATCTTGGCAACCACTAAAGACCCCAAAATTCTAATAACTTATTTATTTATTGGCCATTTGAAAATTTTCTTCTGGTGTGCTTCTAAGCAGGTGAACTTCTTTGTCTATCTTGCTCTCTTGCTTCAGGGCATTTGAGACTGCAAAGTGTGACTTGGTCCACATCATGGCCGGTGACCTCACCAAGAGGGATCTGGTCTTCATCTTGGTCGATGACATCATCAAATGGGGACAGTCACATGGCTTGGTTGATCTTGGACAGTAACATTTTCAAAATGGTGGTGACCTGTGTGACCTTGCCACCATCTTAATCCAACCTCATGGTATAATTCAAAATGGTGACACCCAGAAATTTACCAGTACTACTGAATTCTAGAGGATCATGATAACTTGGGAATTCCCTGGGCTACAGACATTCAATCAAATGTCCTAATCCTCTTGCAATATTTGTTTTGGTTTTCATCTTGAATTCTTTGTTTATTCAAAACAGCGTCTAAGCCTGTTGTATAAAAATCCTCTTTGTTAAATACCTTTTTTGGTTTTAGTTTGCTTTCAAGGTGTTTTAAGGTATCCATTTTGTTTGTCTGCTTCAAAGATGTTTTGGTTTAAAAATAACAAACTATATCCTCAACAAAGAGTAATTACAAAATCTTAGCTACTAAAATCTATCTTACATAGTTAGATTATGTATACACAGCCAACATGAGTTTATGTTTCTTAAAATTAATTTACCTGGTATCATATTGACTTATAAGTAAAGTCTCATACAAACTAAAACTGTTAAATTAACCCAAAAATATTTTGTCAGGCCAAAATGTTATCTCTTTAATCCTTATCTACAGTATGGTTCCTATTGCTGTAATATATAAATTAATTTTAAGTGCCTATATATATATATATGAGGTAAAATATTAACTGCTTGGTAAATTCTCACAACAAATGGTAAATTTGTTTGTGAATGTTGTTGAGAAAAATTATTAAAGGTCTGAGCACAGTTTTCCTTAAGTGATTATGCTGGAGGTTGTGAACTTCAATTTTGTTATATACCAGTTGCTTCTCTCTACCTAGTGTTTATACTCCTTCAAAACCTAGAGCAAGGTTTTGGTAGACTACCCTCTGAAATACATGGAAAAATAAGATTTTTAATGGTTTTATGTTTTCGATGAGCTTTACCTGGGAACTTAAAAAGTACAGTGTGTACATGGGCAATATTAACTCATTACATTATCTTATGTGTGTAATTTGGATTCCATGTTCTTTTAATAAGATGATGTTGCACAGCACTCTTCTGAGCCAAATAACTGCCATCTTCATGACTTCAACTGTGCCTACTTGCTAAAGATCATCACAACTGGGCTTGTTGACAATTGTGTCCTTTATTAAAGAGTGGTAAGCAGGGTCATTGGACTCTCACCTGAGTATCCAGCCATTCTTCCCAACCAACTGCATGTAATTCTGCCCCAATTGCAAATGGTCTCCTGAATTTGGGAAGGACTATAGTATATAATTTGGAAAGGGGTAGGAAGAGAAGGCTTGGCCCATGACGTTATAGAAAAGTCAACATCTATGTGGGGTAAAGGCTTTTCAGTGCAAGTACTCTCAGGTTAACCATATACCTCAGTAACCCCTTACTCATCTCTGTAAGTAAACTCAGCAAATTCATTGGTTCAAAGGGTGAACTTTGATGTAATCAAACATTGGTTTGACACTAGGACCTTAGAAAGGGGATAAACATTTCTTAGTATCCCCAGGAAGAGAATTCTTACAATAGATGAAAAGTTTATTTGTTAATGTCTTGTGACATTAAAAAAGAAAATAGGAAGGTGAAAGATGTTAGAAGGACTTGCAAATGGAGATATTTTATTAAGAAGGATTTATGTATGACGATTATGATGGCTGGATATTTCCAGAATAGAAAATAAATGAGAAAGTCTATGCAAGTGATAAAGGTCTGAGAAGGTTTGTTACAATATATAAAGGGTGAAAAAAAATAATATACATATAATTTAAAAAGTTCTAAGGTCATAGCTTAGACAACTAGTTTAAGGAACAAAGTATATGTCTAGTCAAGTTTTAAGAATATATGGTTTTTGCCCAAGCTTTATCTACATATTACATGGTAATTAAAGTACCAGATCAGTGTAACTAGCATTCTTGGGTGTTTAATAGCCATACTTTGCGGCCTATACTAATCTGGTCAGAGGGACTTAAAGGGACAATTTTTTGTTTTTTTGCCCTCCAAGATTGACTAAGTCCCAGGGGACTATGGAGCATCTCTCAAAATGTCCTATAACTGTGATGAGTCATCTGTCCTCCTGTTCAGGGAGGCCATGGAGACCCCACTAGAAGGACTCAAACCAGAGTTCAGTCTACAAAGAAGGTCAACACAGAGGAAAGTTTCCTCCATGCTTCCAAGCAAAGCCATAGTCAAGCAGGACCTTTGACTTATCCTCAAGTAGCTGGAACTGGTAAAAGAAAGGCCTAAGGAGCCAGAGGCTCCTCCCAAGCCTGTATGACCCCTGGGGAACAGATCCACAACCCACCTTAAGAGTGAAAATAAATCGGCTTATTTGGTTCAGCTGCATGGTCTTAAACACCCAACAGGAAAGTATAACCAAAGGGTATATTTCCTTAAGAGTCCAAAGGATTGAACTTCCCAGATGTTAGGCTTAAGTTCATATAAGATGCTATTTAGATAATTTCTCACTAATAATTTTTTTTTAATAAGAAAATGCTGCTCAGGAGTAAGACTTCAAATCCTGGCCTAATCAACTCTGCAGTGCCTACCTGCAGTCAAAAGGAAAAAAAAAACATCACTGTTCTTATCTAAAAATTAAATGATGGCTAAATTTCTTCTCTCTCCCTGTCTAGAGGCAATTTTGGTGGGAACTCATACTGTGATTCTAGCCACTCTAGCAACTATCAAAATGCCTGAAAAGCAAATCCCGAGTCTAGCCATGATAGCCAACAGAAAAATGAGGAGAAACCCAGTAGATGGGTGGATTTGGAAGCCCTCATCAAGAAACTTTGATTTGAAAATTCACCGTGTTCTGACTTCTGGTTCCCTGCCTAGAATTTGTATCTAACTACTCTTGTCTTTACTTCTGCTCCTCCTCCTTGGTCCACTGATACACATCCTCCTCATAATAATGATTATTCCATGGTTTTTAAATTTTTCAGTACAGAATCAATGAGATGACCCAATGGTCAGTGAACCAGATACTCTTAACCAAATTCCCTCAGGTCTCCTACCACCACCTGTCCACCCAACCCCACACTTCAGACAGACGTTCCAGCCTTTTAAGACCATCCCTCCTTGTTAATGTCCCCATACAGCAGGAAGTAGCTAAAGAAAGACCACTGTTGCCCCTTATCGTCAACAAAAGGCTGGAATGTAAGGTTTTGGCAGGCTCCTAAAATGTTGGTGCAGCTCCCAATATTCTAAAATGGTGGGTCTGGGTTTGCCTGGGCAAAGTCCCTCTCCTTATTGGGAGACCAACCATTCCTGAGCTAAACTGCCCATGGAAACTACATCATGGAAATCTTCCCAAGCACCTAACTACCTGTAAAAGATGTCTGACTTCCCTTGTTGATTGCTGTTTCTCTGCTCCCGGAGAGGCAGCCCAACAATGTGTTTGCTGTCAAATAAACTGCTGTCTCCCCATGGAGTTTTCCTGGCTGGTGGTCTTTGCTGCTAAGCTTCCATACAGGCAGCAGACAAAGCCCAGCTAAGGAGAGCCATCCCTACAGAGTGAACAGGCCAGTTCCTCTCCAGGCTGTCTCTGTGCCTCAGTGACGTTTGGTAAGTCCTTGACGTTTCCCATCTTCTTTCCTCAGCAGTCATGGGACAACTTGCAAATTAATTCATGAAAATGAAAATTGGGTAAATATTTTCTGTTTCTGGTTGTTCACATTAGTTATTTGCAACTCTTAATGTGCTTTAAAAAGACTTTTAAAGAGAACATTGTTTTAAAAAAAGCCTTTTTTTTTTGTCTTCTAAGAAAGCTTAGTGACTTTTTTGTCATGGTGGTGATACTAGGGACTGTGAAGCCCAGGCCTCCTGCATGCTAGACTAGTGCTTTACTACTGACCTACCTACACATATGGCCTGGTTCAGCAACTCCCAGTGCTGTGTTCCTCAGTGCTGTCTCTGTTTGCTTTTGAGATTGTTTTATGTTATAATTGATGCTTAGCCATCTGTGAAAATTAACACTTGAAATAAAGGTAAAATATAAGCAAACTATGCAGAGAAACCAGTAAAGGTAAAGCTGCAAACCTCTGCTTGCCTCTTTAGCTATTATTTTCACAAATTTTATTTCAAAGTTTTATTTGTTACCTTTGTGCAGAGTTCTTGCTATATAAGACCAATAACAGGCTAATTTTTTTGAAGTGGACTTTCTTTTTTGAAGTGGATTATAAAGTCAATAGTATTTGCCTAGACTTTTTCTCCTGACTTGAGCATTCCAGTAGCTATTATTGTCTCTCCTCTCAAGTTCATAAACATACATTTAGAGAGCATAGTGTCGTAGCCCATGCTGAATCCTAGCACTTGGCACAGAAAGGTAGGAGGATCACAAAGTTAATATCACTCTGGGCTTTTTTTTAAAAGCATCTGCTTTTAAAAAATAAGTATATGTAAGGCTGGCAGGATGGCTCAGATGGTAAAACACTTGTCCTGTAAATCCAAAGCCTGATGGACTGAATTCAATGCCTGGAACCTACATAATGGTGGAAGGAGAGAACTGACTCTAAATTTGTCCTCTGACATGCCCTCCATAGGCATGCTATAGAATGTGTGTGCCCACTATGCATTATAATAATAATAGTGATAATAATGATTAATGAATATATTTAGATAATGTAGGTACCTCTATACAAAGTTTGTATAACTGCTAGAAAATGTGTTCAGGGGCTGGAGAGATGGTTTAGTAGATAAAGCACTTGTCACCTAAGTAGGAGGACTGGAGTTTGGAGCTCAGATTCCCAGCAAGCACATAAAAACCTGGGCAGGTGTCGTGGGATACCTGTAGTTCTAGTGCTTAGGAGGCCAAGGCTGAGGATCTCCAGGGCAAGCTAGCTAGTTAGACTACCAGAATCAGTGAGCTCTGGGTTCAGTGAGAGACCATGTTTCAGTAAATAAAGTACACAGCAACTGAGGAAGACACTGGACATCAATCTCTGACCTTCACACACATGTATACACATGTGCACCCACACATTTGATCACCTGCAAACATACATACTAAACATATACACATACAAACAAATGTGTTTAGGCTATTGTTCCTGTTCCTTGTTGTTCACCAGGATTAGATGGTAAGGCTCTGTTGCTGAAGACACAGCACGCTTTGGTCACAGGGCATGCAACTGAGATGGAAATTTCCTCCCTCCTGACTAACTTTCAAAGTGCCAGAAGGTGCTATGCAGGCTACTGCGGCTGTAAAGTCATCAATGGATACTGCAAGGTATAATAATGACCTATATCAAGATATGCCCACTGGTAGAGTAGTGGCATGATTATTATGGGAGTAACCAATGGTTTTCTGATTGGATTTGAGGTTTGCTCTTCAAGACGGAACTCATGCTTGGTACTGAAAACCTGGTCAAGAGCCTGTGGCTGAGGAAGACATAGGCCCCAGGGGAAGGAGGAGATCTACTGTTGCTTTGCTAAATGGATATATTGTCAAACCACCTTGTAAATATGTTTATACCCATTGATACCCATTGATTAGTGCTGTTGTCAGCCTTCATCAATGAAGCTTCCTTTTTCTCTGTGTGATGGTGAATGTAGAGACTCACAACTAGCCAGAGTACTGATAATAAATGACCAGTGAGTGCTTGGCCCTAAACATGACAGTTATATCACCACCTCCAAGGCTCAGGGAACATCAGAGAAGAAGGAGCAGAAAGAATACAAGAGGCAGAGGATGGAGAGGAGTGCTGCAAAACAGTGTCTTCTGGATATGAATGACATAGCAGTTGCTCTCAGCAACTCATTGCAGCTGTGGTTACCTGCACATGACCTGTATAAGACTGGGTCAATCAGCATTCCAGCCTACGTGGAGGAAGGGCTTATGAAACCCTGCTCTTCCTGAGGGAGTATGGGCAGTTTGTCATTTTGTTTGTTTGTTTTTGAGACAAGTTCTCCTAGTGAGCAGGCCTGGAACTTGCTGTGTAGACCAGGCTGGTCTCGAGCTCACAGAGATCTGCCTGCATCTGCCTCCCGAGTGCTGGGATTAAAGGTGTGTACCACCACATCTGGCAGTTTATCATTCTTTTTTAGTGATGTAGTCACTCATAAATTGTCTGTGCTTCAGAAGTAACTCCCCACTCAAGCAGGCACTTATAACTAAACTCTCAAACTCTCACAAACACACACACACACACACACACACACACACACACACTACACAACATCAAAGTAAGAGGGGGTATTTTTGGAAGTAAGAAAGTTTCAGTGGGAGATGAAGGGTAATGAAAGGAAGTAATGACAGTGAAAATGACCAAAATTCATTGTATACAAACATGAAATTGTTGAAGAATAAAAAAAATATTAACAAGTGGGAACAGAGGCATACAATTACAATGTAATTTATTTAAGACATTAAACAAAAATTATGATTCTATCCAAATTTTCTCAGCATTTCATCAAATAAAAATTTAAACTTCCTTAAAAATGTGTTTAGACCAGGTGTGGTGGCACATGCCTTTAATCCTAGCACTTGGGAGGCAGAGTCAGGCAGATCTCTGTGAGTTTAAGGCCAGCCTGGTCTACATAGTGAGTTCCAGGACAGCTGGGGCTACAGGGAGACCCTGTCTCAAAAAGACTTAAAAAAATGTGTTTAGATTTTAAAAAAGAAAATACAGTACTTAAAGAGGTGAATAGCCTAATGAAAACAATTAAAATTAAAAAAATAAGTAAAGTCTAGTATACATAGACATCCTCCATATGTGAATTACTGATCAAAACCAAGAAATTTTGGACAATTTTACTTTCAATCAGTGAAGTATTTAAAACTAAATAAAGTATCTTAAAACCAAAGTGAACAAAATACATGATTGACATAAAATTCTGGAATGTTCTCTAAGTTAAAATTCTGTAAGAATGGATAAAACTCCTAAGTTATACCAATACTACTTAGTGATACATACATAAAAGAGAAACCTAACATTAACACACACAAAAAGTTGTTTCTGTAAATGTTCATTTTTGCTTAATCATTGGACCAATTTGCTATTTTAATTGAGTTTTATGAAACTGATTCATATATAATCTTAATTTCCTACCTCACAAGATGGCAAATGAAGAGACGAACAGATGCTTGTGAAGTAAATTGATTAAGAAAGAAACAAATCACAGTTCTCAGTATTTTTAAAGGGTCAAAAAAATTGGTACTAAGCAAATAAAAGCAGCAAAAGAAAAAAGCATAACAAATTGAAATAAACAGGATTTGAGATTGCTGGGGAGCAGGTTCTGAGAATCTTCTTTTATTCAGCCTGTCTGATGTTGTGATATTGTTTACTTAATGAAGCTGTTCTTGGTGGGAAGAATCAACATACACAGAGCTGATTCCCTTCCAGAAGTCACTGTTTTTCTTGCTACCTCAGGCAAAGGTTAGTGAGCCTAGCTGGAGGAGCAGAGTCAAGGCTTGGGAGAGTCAAGCTGCTGTCCCCACTCTCCCTGGGCATACTGGGGCTGGCTCGTGGTGATCAGCACTTATCAGCACTTAGACTGTGTCCTATGTCACCTGATGCTACGTGCAGAAGTGTCAGAAGTTGAAGTTAAATCCATGGCTAATGATACACACACACACACACACACCAGCTACGACAAGTCATAAGTTGATTCTTTTTTACAACAACTTTTTATTTTCTCTACAGTTAATAACTATTTCCTGCCTTCTCCAAAGAAGACGTCACTTGTGGGCCTATTGCTGACTGCAACCCTAGGGGTGTCTCTGCTCTGGTCCTGTCTGTTGTTCTAGCATCTAATTTTTGGATCCTATTTCTTCTTCTCTTTAGGCTGACTTGCGCATTTTGGTGAAATGATTTCTATGAAAACATTTTGAGCAAAAAATGGGATGATTTTGAGACTCTGAATTCTTAAATTATTTTTATTTTTCATGCTCTTTCTTCTCTTTCTGTAGAATAAGATTCTCAAAAAATTTTCTCAGCATTTTCAGGCTTAAAACCATATGTAATATTTGTATAATTCTGATGTCATTCTGTTTCCCAGGCTTTTATACATAATTTTTTTCTT